>NC_069503.1:555243974-555543974 GCF_027579735.1 Bombina bombina | reverse complement strand
TCCATTCAGAGCTTGATAAATGGGCCTCTTTGCCTGAAAAATGTAACTAAATCATAATTTTTTTTGTACGTACTTGGCTGTTTTATATAAACACAAAAATTGAAAAATTGGAGTATATAACAGGGCTGAACATTATTGTTGAAATAGTTATGCACTCAAATAATAAATATGTTTTAGCATATAGAGAAAAAAAAAATACAAAAAAAAATGGTTTGACAAATTCTCTATTAAGTTAAAGGGACAGTAAACAGTAATGTGACAGGAGCGAGCTGCACTTAATCTTATGGCGCGGTCGGGCCGGGCTGTGACTATACAGCTGGCCCGATGCGCTGACTAAAAAAAACAGACCCGCTCAGCAGAAAGCGGGTCTGTAAAAGCGGTATGTTTTTTAAATATTAAAATGGAAAAAAGGGTTTTATAACTATAGCAGTAAAATAATGTTATATAATTCTGCACTATGTGCAGAATTATATAACATTATTTTTAGGTTTACTGACACTTTAAGGGAAAAAATTGAAGAGCCAGTTACACCTTATTTTTGGGGGGCAAGAAAGTTTTCTTTATATGGAATAATATTTTAAAAAATAGTAGCCAGGGATAAAATACCAGGAACAATAGCCCCTGAGAATTGTCAGGTTCTAAAAGAAAAAGGAAAAAAAAGGAAAAGGCACATTTGACCTTACATGTATCCATGAGTTGCAAGCAGATCAGCCATAAATCTTGTGTTAGGAAGGTCCCAACCGAATATATCCTGAACCACAATCACTGCTTTGTCAGTGCTGCTCTGAGGTTTGGAGATATAGGCCTTGATGTGATCTATTTGTATCTCCTGTCCCTGGCCTCCATATTCAAGCTTGTCACCAAGTTCACATGGACAAGGGTTTGCTTCATTAGCCATTTTAGATCTATCGAAAAAAAGAAATATTGAAAGCAATCAGTCATTATTATGAAGTTATTAGGAGACAAAATAGAAGATTCTATAGAATGGAGAGATTTCTTGTAAATCTCACACTCTCCCCTAAATGATGGACTTCCGCCCAATCTTGACTGTGAACCCTAGCAAGCACAGAGATTAAATGTCTAATATGTAAGTAAGCATAAAAATCTTTATTCTGTAAAGCAAATTCCTTTTCTAATTATTTCCAATTTAGTAATAATGCCCTGCGTTTTAATATTATATATATATATATATATATATATATATACATACATACATACATACACACACACTCAGGGTTCCCCATTATAGTGATATAGTGTGACACCCTAAAATTAATCTTTAGTTCATTACAGATTTTCTGCCATGCAATTACCACATTTCTAAGAGTATGAATAGTATATAGATTCTCAAACTCTTTATTATGTATTTTTAATTTTGTTGCCTCCATAATAAACTGGTGGGTTTTTATTTCTCCATGGAGAGAGGAAGGTAGAATACCTATAGAGCAGTAATGTATTCAGCTTTCTCTAGTAAGGTGTATCCAGTCCACGGATCATCCATTACTTATGGGATATTCTCACTCCCAACAGGAAGTTGCAAGAGGACCCACAGCAAAGCTGTTATATAGCTCCTCCCCTCACTACCATATCCAGTCATTCTCTTGCAACTCTCAACGCGCATGGAGGTAGTAAGAGGAAAGTGGTGTAAAATAGTTAGTTTATTAACTTCAATCAAAAGTTTGTTATTTTAAATAGTACCGGAGTTGTGCTATTTGTTCTAAGGCAAAGATAGAAGAAGAATTTGCCTGAGTTTTCTATGATCTTAGCAGGATGTAACTAAGATCCATTGCTGTTCTCATACATGTCTGAAGAGTGAGGTAACTTCAGGGGGAGAATGGCGTGCAGTTTATTCTGCTATCAGGTATGTGCAGTTATGATGTTTTTCTAGGATTGGAAATGCTAGAAAATGCTGCTGATTCCTGATAAATGTAAGTTAAGCTGAATACAGTGATTTAATAACGACTAGTATCATGCTTATTCCCAGGGGTAATACCCTTATAGATATGCTATATAAAACGTTTGCTGGCATGTTTAATCGTTTTTTATATATGCTTGGTGATAAAACTTATTGGGGCCTAATTTTTTCCACATGGCTGGCTGTATTTTTGCCTAGAAACAGTTTCCTGAGGCTTTCCACTGCTGTAATATGAGTGGGAGGGGCCTATTTTAGCGCAGTTATATTTACAGACTGAGACATCCAGTTTTCCTCAAGAGTCCCCTCCATGCTACAGGACATCTCTAAAGAGCCTAAAAATGTTTATTGGGGAAGGTAGGAGCCACAGTAAAGCTGTGGCATTTTGCTGGGACTGTTAAAAAACGTCTGTCGTTTTTTTGATCCGTTTTTTTGAACTAAGGGGTTAATCATCCATTTGCAAGTGGGTGCAATGCTCTGTTAGCCTATTACATACACTGTAAAAATTTCGTTTGTGCAACTGCCTTTTTTCACTGTTTTTCAAATTTTGACTAAATTTGTTTCTCTTAAAGGCACAGTACTGTTTTTTATAATTGCTTGTTAACTTGAATTAAAGTGTTTTCCAAGCTTGCTAGTCTCATTGCTAGTCTGTATAAACATGTCTGACATAGAGGAAACTCTTTGTTAATTATGTTTAAAGGCCATGGTGGAACCCCCTCTCAGAATGTATACCGATTGTACTGACTTCACTCTAAGTAAAAAAGATCATATTATGTCTTTAAAAAATTTATCACCAGAGGAATCTAGCGAGGGGGAAGTTATGCCGACTAACTCTCCCCACGTGTCAGATTCTTTGACTCCCGCTCAAGGGACTCACGTTGAAATGGCGCCAAGTACATCAAGGGCACCCATAGCGTTTACTTTACAAGACATGGCGGCAGTCATGGATAATACACTGTCAGCGGTATTAGCCAGACTACCTGAATTTAGAGGTAAGCGAGATAGCTCTGGGGTTAGACGAAATGCAGAGCATACTGACGCTTTAAGAACCATGTCTGATACTGCCTCACAATATGCTGAAGCTGAAGAAGGGGAACTTCAGTCTGTGGGTGATGCTTCTGATTCAGGGAGAATCCCTGATTCTGAGATTTCTACATTTAAATTTAAGCTTGAACACCTCCGCGTGTTACTAAAGGAGGTTTTAGCTGCTCTGAATGACTGTGACACAATTGCAGTGCCAGAGAAATTGTGTAGACTGGATAAATACTATGCAGTGCCGGTGTGTACTGATGTTTTTCCAATACCTAAAAGGTTTACAGAAATTATTTCTAAGGAATGGGATAGGCCAGGTGTGCCGTTCTCTCCACCTCCTATTTTTAGAAAAATGTTTCCTATAGACGCCACCACACGGGACTTATGGCAGACAGTCCCTAAGGTGGAGGGAGCAGTTTCTACTTTAGCAAAGCGTACCACTATCCCTGTCGAGGACAGTTGTGCTTTTTTAGATCCAATGGATAAAAAAAATTGGAAGGTTACCTTAAGAAAATATTTTGTCAACAAGGTTTTATCCTTCAGCCCCTTGCATGCATTGCCCCTGTCACTGCGGCGTTCTGGTTTGAGTCTCTGGAAGAGGCCTTACAGGTAGCGACTCCATTGGATGACATACTTGACAAGCTTAGGGCACTTAAGCTAGCCAATTCTTTTGTTTCTGATGCCATTGTTCATTTAACTAAACTAACGGCTAAGAATTCTGGTTTTCCTATACAAGCGTGCAGAGCGCTATGGCTCAAATCATGGTCAGCTGACGTGACTTCAAAGTCTAAGCTGCTTAACATTCCCTTCAAGGGGCAGACCTTATTCGGGCCTGGTTTGAAGGAGATTATTGCCGATATCACTGGAGGTAAAGGTCACGCCCTTCCTCAGGACAGGTCCAAATCCAGGGCCAAACAGTCTAATTTTCGTGCCTTTCGAAACTCCAAGGCAAGTGCGGCATCAACCTCCTCTAATGCAAGACAAGAGGGAACTGTTGCTCAGTCCAAGGCGGTCTGGAGGCCAAACCAGACCTGGAACAAAGGTAAGCAGGCTAAAAAACCTGCTGCTGCTGCCTCTAAGACAGCATGAAGGAACGGCCCCCTATCCGGTAACGGATCTAGTGGGGGGCAAACTTTCACTCTTCGCCCAGGCGTGGGCAAGAGATGTTCAGGATCCCTGGGCGTTGGAAATTATATCCCAGGGGTATCTTCTGGACTTCAAAGCTTTCCCCCCATAGGGAGATTTCACCTTTCACAGTTATCTGCAAACCAGATAAAGAGAGAGGCATTCTTACACTGTGTACGAGACCTCCTAGTTATGGGAGTGATCCATCCAGTTCCAAAAGAGGAACAAGGACAGGGTTTTTACTCAAATCTGTTTGTGGTTCCCAAGAAAGAGGGAACATTCAGACCAATTTTGGATCTAAAGATCTTAAACAAATTCCTAAGAGTTCCATCATTCAAGATGGAAACTATTCGTACCATCCTACCCATGATCCAGGAGGGTCAATACATGACTACAGTGGATCTAAAGGATGCTTAACTTCACATTCCGATACACAAAGATCATCATCGGTTTCTCAGGTTTGCCTTTCTAGACAGGCATTACCAGTTCATAGCTCTTCCCTTCGGGTTGGCTACAGCCCCAAGAATCTTCACGAAGGTTCTAGGGTCCTTTCTGGCGGTCCTCAGGCCGCGGGGCATAGCAGTAGCCCCTTATTTAGACGACATCCTGATACAGGCGTCAAACTTTCAAATTGCCAAGTCTCATACGGACGTAGTACTGGCATTTCTGAGATCGCATGGGTGGAAGGTGAACGAGGAAAAGAGTTCTCTATCCCCACTCACAAGAGTTTACTTTCTAGGGACTCTGATAGATTCTGTAGAGATGAAAATTTACCTGACGGAGTCCAGGTTATCAAAGCTTCTAAATTCCTGCCGGATTCTTCATTCTATTCTGCGACCTTCGGTAGCTCAGTGTATGGAAGTAATCGGCTTAATGGTAGCGGCAATGGACATAGTGCCGTTTGCACGCTTACATCTCAGACCGCTGCAACTATGCATGCTCAGTCAGTGGGATGGGGATTACACAGATTTGTCCCCTCAACTGAATCTGGACCAAGAGACCAGGGATTCTCTGCTCTGGTGGCTATCTCGGGTCCATCTGTCCAAAGGTATGACCTTTCTCAGGCCAGAATGGACAATTGTAACAACAGATGCCAGCCTTCTAGGTTGGGGTGCATTCTGGAACTCCCTGAAGGCTCAGGGATCGTGGACTCAGGAGGAGTCTCTCCTTCCAATAAATATTCTGGAACTAAGAGCGATATTCAATGCTCTTCAGGCTTGGCCTCAGTTAGCGTCTCTGAGGTACATCAGATTTCAGTCGGACAACATCACGACTGTGGCTTACATCAACCATCAAGGGGGAACAAGAAGTTCCCAAGCGATGTTAGAAGTCTCAAAGATTATTCGTTGGGCAGAGATTCACTTCTGCCACCTATCAGCAATCCATATCCCAGGTGTGGAGAACTGGGAGGCGGATTTTCTAAGTCGACAGACTTTTCATCCGGGGGAGTGGGAACTCCATCCGGAAGTGTTTGCACAAGTGATTCATCGCTGGGGCAAACCAGAACTGGATCTGATTGGCGTCTCGACAGAACGCCAAGCTTCCTTGTTACGGATCCAGGTCCAGGGACCCCAGGGCGACTCTGATAGATGCTCTAGCAGCGCCCTGGTCTTTCAACCTGGCTTATGTGTTTCCACCGTTTCCTCTGCTCCCTCGACTGATTGCCAAGATCAAGCAGGAGAGAGCATCAGTGATTTTAATAGCGCCTGCGTGGCCATGCAGGACCTGGTATGCAGATCTAGTGGACATGTCATCCTTTCCACCATGGACTCTGCCTCTGAGACAGGACCTTCTTCTTCCACCATCCAAATCTAATTTCTCTGAGACTGACTGCATGGAGATTGAATGCTTGATTTTATCAAAGCGTGGCTTCTCCGAATCGGTCATTGATACCTTAATACAGGCACGAAAGCCTGTCACCAGGAAAATTTACCATAAAATATGGCGTAAATATCTTTATTAGTGTGAATCCAAGGGTTACTCGTGGAGTAAGGTCAGGATTCCTAGGATATTATCTTTTCTCCAAGAAGGCTTGGAAAAAGGTTTGTCAGCTAGTTCCTTAAAGGGACAGATTTCTGCTCTGTCTATTCTTTTACACAAGCGTCTGGCAGATGTTCCAGACATTCAGGCATTTTGTCAGGCTTTGGTCCGAATCAAGCCTGTGTTCAAACCTGTTGCTCCACCATGGAGCTTAAACTTGGTTCTTAAGGTTCTTCAATGAGTTCCGGTTGAACCTCTTCATTCCATAGATATAAAACTTTTATCTTGGAAAGTTCTTTTTTTAGTAGCTATTTCCTCGGCTCGTAGAGTCTCCGAGTTATCTGCCTTACAATGTGATTCTCCTTATCTGATTTTTCATTCGGATAAGGTAGTCCTGCGTACCAAACCTGGGTTTTTACCTAAGGTGGTATCTAACAAGAATATCAATCAAGAGATTGTTGTTCCATCCTTGTGTCCTAATCCTTCTTCAAAGAAGGAACGTCTATTACACAATTTGGACGTGGTTCATGCTTTAAAGTTTTACTTACAAGCTACTAAGGATTTTCGACAAACATCTGCTTTGTTTGTTGTTTACTCTGGTCAGAGGAGAGGTCAAAAGGTTTCGGCAACCTCTCTTTCTTTTTGGCTAAGAAGCATAATACGCTTAGCCTATGAGACTGCTGGACAGCAGCCCCCTGAAAGAATTACAGCTCATTCTACTAGAGCTGTGGCTTCCACTTGGGCCTTTAAAAATGAGGCTTCTGTTGAACAGATTTGTAAGGCTACGACTTGGTCGTTGCTTCATACTTTTTCAAAATTCTACAAATTTGATACTTTTGCTTCTTCGGAGGCTATTTTTGGGAGAAAGGTTTTACAGGCAGTGGTACCTTCCGTTTAAGTACCTGCCTTGTCCCTCCCTTCATCCGTGTACTTTAGCTTTGGTATTGGTATCCCATAAGTAATGGATGATCCGTGGACTGGATACACCTTAGTAGAGAAAACACAATTTATGCTTACCTGATAAATTTATTTCTCTAGTGGTGTATCCAGTCCACGGCCCGCCCTGTCATTTTAAGGCAGGTTATTTTTAAATTTAAACTACAGTCACCACTGCGCCCTATGGTTTCTCCTTTCTATGCTTGTTTTCGGTCGAATGACTGGATATGGTAGTGAGGGGAGGAGCTATATAACAGCTTTGCTGTGGGTCCTCTTGCAACTTCCTGTTGGGAGTGAGAATATCCCATAAGTAATGGATGATCCGTGGACTGGATACACCACTAGAGAAATAAATTTATCAGGTAAGCATAAATTGTGTTTTTGTGCTGCAATGTGAAATCTGCTGCCCTGCAAAGTTCCCATACATAACAATGTTTGCTCATATTTTCTTCAAATATTTCTCACACCCAGGATTGGGACACAGAGGAGGTATGCATTCCCCTTATGGACAACCAGGGATCATTGATTTGTTAGGATAGTAAATCAATCACTCATTTGGGGTTCCATGTCCAACAGGCGGGCGGGCAGCTTCTCCATTTTCGAAGCTGTCCGCCCGCCTTCGCTACATACAGGCAGCCGTTCTCTTCGTCCGCTGGCCGTATGCAGGGCAGGCCTTAGGGTTTGAGGCGCCCTGTGCAAGAAATCTTCACAGTGCCCCTCCCTGACAACAGCCCTCATCTAGTTCTTTTAACCATTTAAAATCTCCCATTCTTATTACCACCAAAACTGAGAGAATAGAATGTTTGATGAATATAACATTTTTACCCACAGGTGTTTAACTTGTAAGCAATATAAGTATAATTATTAAATAACACAGCAGTAAACAAACAAAAGTTGTAAACAATAATTGGCAAAACTAATATACTAACACATCAAGGTGCAGATATACAGTACTGAAAAACAGTGTCAATATGTCATGTAATGCAGAACCTTTTTTAAGTTAGTGCTCCTAGAAAAGAAAAGAAAAAAAAAAACGCAAAATAAAGCACAGGGCACAAAACCAGGGCCAGTGCAAGGATTTTTTTTTTTTTTTTACACAGATGAAAGTGCATTTTGCCGTCCCCGCCTCCACCATGATTGTGTATGCCAGGATACAACTCCCATCAGTGACATACACCCCTGACATATATGTGACTGATAGTTGTTGCATTCTGGTATACATATATGCCAGAATACAACTCCAATCACTGACATACATCAATGACATGTATGTGACCAATGGGACTTGCATTCTGGAAATCATACATGCCAGGATACAACTCCCATCACTCACACACATTTCTGACATGTGACTTATGGGACATGCATTCTGACATATATATATATGCCAGAATACAACTCCCATCACTGTCAGGGATGTATGTCAGTGATGGGAGTTCTATATTGGCACACATGTATGCCAGAATGCAAGTCCCATTAGTCACATACATGTCAGGCATGTATGTCAGTGATGGGAGTTGTATCCTGACATGTGAGTGATTTGAGTTGCATTCTGGCATACATATATACTAGAATATAACTCTTATCACTGACATACATCCCTGACATGTATGTGACTGATGGGAGTTGCATTCTGACATAAATATATGCCAGGACACAACTCCCATACATCCATATGTATATCAGTGATGGGAGTTGTAGCCTGGCATACATGTATGTCAGAATGCAAGCCAATCAGTCACATAAATTTCAGGGATGCATGTCAGTGATGGGAGTTGTATCCTGACATATGTGACTGATAGGACTTGCATTCATATATACCAGGATACAGTTCCCATCACTGACATCCATCCATGCCATGTATGTGACTGATGGGAGTTGCATTCTGGCATACTTTGAATATGTTTTTTTCCCCCTTGGCCTTTCCACCTTTCTCTTACCTGCTGCCTCTTCTATCCTCTGCGGCTGCTATACTGTGCTGGGAGGTAGTGATCTTATGTTAAAAGGTCACTTCCTCCCAGCACTACTGCGGAGCAATGGGAGGACAAAATAATAATATACTATAAAATCATATTTCCAGACCGGTATTTGTATAGGGAAGCATTACACTGCGATCCTTTTCCTGCGCCTGCAGGAGCTGACGGGCCAAAAACTGGTACAGAGAAGGAAATGCAGGCTGCTTTTCCTTCTCCATATTGCTTTTTCCCTCCCATCAGATCCTGCCTAAAGGCAGAAGATCACAGAGCACAAGGAGGGTGCATTCTGTACATTGCACAAAATGCACTCCCTTATTGCCACCAGCAAAAAATAGTGTCAGTTCGGCAGAGTAGGCACAAGCATGGCACCCCATGGTCACTTTGGGGAATAAGGGGACGCAGAGCATATGCTAACCTGACCTGCTTCATACATGGAGCCCTTGGAGAGCATAGGAGTAGTACAGGGACCATGCCATAAGACTTCCTCTTAAAAATATGCATTTTCTAATGCCCAGGCCTAAGTGTATTTAAAGAGACCCTAAACACTAAATACATATTATGCCCCTCCTTCTAATCATGGGTGAAGCCATTATGGAACCTAGGTTACACTGCAGGTATATCAAGGAAAAATGTTCCATGAGTGCAGACACATCATCACTGGAATGTACTGAAAAATAGATTTCAACATGGTGGCACCCATGACAAGAGGGAGGAGGAGAATAACCTCATTGCTGTGCTTATAAAATGTATTTAGTGCATAAATGTTAACAAAACTGCATGGTAAAACTTAATTTAATTTTAACTAAAATGGTTAAAGGGACACTGAACCCAAATTTTTTCTATCGTGATTTAGATAGAGCATGCCATTTTAAGCAACTTTCTAAATTACTCCTATTATCAAATTTTCTTCATTCTCTTGGTATGCTTATTTGAAAAGCAAGAATGTAAGTTTAGATGCCGGCCCATTTTTGGTGAACAACCTGGGTTGTCCTTGCTGATTGGACAGCAACCATAAGCAAGTGCTGTCTATGGTCTGAACCAAAAATGTGCTGGCTCCTTAGCTTAGATGCCTTCTTTTTCAAATAAAGATAGCAAGAGAACGAAGAAAAACTGATAATAGAAGTAAATTAGAAAGTTGCTTAAAATTGCATGCTCTATCTGAATCATGAAAGAAAAAAATTGGGTTCAGTGTCCCTTTAACATTATTTTTTGTATAATAGTAGTTAAAGCCTCAACTGCATGACCACATAGTTATGTCTGATTGAAAATACTTAAAGTAAAAGGTAAAGTTTAACATTATTCAAGACAACTTAGCATTTATCCATATGACCCTAATCTAGTTGCTATGTTTTTTTTTCTATTACTTCAATATTTTCTATTAAAAATTATATTTAAAAATCCCTACCACTTAGCTCACGACTCCTCCCATGCCCTACTTCTGTCTTCTTATCTTTGTGATTTTCTTCAGCGGTCCCACCCGCTCTCTGTGTCTCTCAAATGCGCATTCACGCTGCAGTCTATAACTGCGCATGCGCTAATCGCCGATGCTGTGAACCACTTTGCATGCGCTAACTGGCGATGTCGCGAATAGTGCGCCGACGAATAGTTCCTGGCGAACATAGCTTGTTCGCGTTCGCCGCGGCGGGCGAACATATGCGATGTTCGATCCGCCCCCTATTCGTCATCATTGAGTAAACTTTGACCCTGTATCTCACAGTCTGCAGACACATTTCAGCCAATCAGCAGCAGACACTCCCTCCCAGACCCTCCCAGCTCCTGGACAGCAGCCATTTTAGATTCATTCTGATCCTGCATTCTTAGTGAGAGGAGGGATAGTGTAGCTGCTGCTGATTTTATAGGGAAATTCATAGCTAGGCTAGTGTATTCAGTGTCCACTACAGTCCTGAAGGACTCATCTGATCTCTGCTGTAAGGACAGCACCCCAAAACCTTTTTAGGGCTAGAACAAGAACATCTTTTTTTTTGTTGCAATCTATAAGCAATTGCCTGCCTGCCAGCGTGTGTGCCAGGCCCACTTGCCAACTAGTGCCACCACTCATATCTGTTGTAACAGTAGTGTAAATTTAAAAAAAAAAAACATTTTTGACTGTGAAACATCAGTCTGGTTTTTTGTGTCAGGCTCACAGCGTATACTGTGCCCACTCACAGTAGCTTGCACGCTTAGTAGCACTAATCGAAAAAAATATGACAGGCAGAGGCAGGCCAACCCGCAGGTGCCGTTGTGGTCGTGGTGCTGTGATTCCCTTTGGCCATAGAATAATGCCCAGTGTTAGGCCACGTACCATGAACACGAAAAGTTCTGATGAAATAGTTGACTTTATAACACAGGACACCCAATCTTCTACAGTTTCCGCTCGTAACCTTGACGCACCATCCTCCTCCTCTAGCTTAGCTTCGGGCACCTCTCAACTTACCACTCGCCCGCCTGCCGCCACCACCGACACTAGCACCACAGCCACCTCACTTGATCTGTCAGAGGAGTTATGTACACCTCAGTGTGAAGAAATGAGTGATGCGCAACCATCATTGACAGAGGATGTAGATAACTGTGATATGTCTCAGTCAGGCAGCATTACAGACATGGACGACGCACGGTGTGATGATGATGATGATGATGATGTTGTACCCGCCGTTGCTTCCGTTGTCGAGTTGTCAGATACAAGTGAAGGGGTTGATGATGACGATGCGTCCGTGGATGTCACGTGGGCGCCCGGTAGAAGAGAAGAAGAACAGGGGGAAAGTTCAGATGGGGAGACAGAGAGGAGCAGGAGGAGGAGACGAGTTGGAAGCAGGGGGAGGTCGTCGCAAGGAGCTAGTGGCACAGTCAGACAGCATGCATCGGCACCCGGGGTCAGCCAGACAGCACGCCAATCAACGCATGCTGTTGCCACCACCAGAATGCCATCATCGCAGAGCTCAGCAGTGTGGCATTTTTTTATGTGTCTGCCTCTGACAACAGCAATGCCATTTGCAACCTGTGCCAAAAGAAACTGAGTCGTGGGAAGTCCAACACCCACCTAGGTACAACTGCTTTGCGAAGGCACATGATCTCACATCACAAACGCCTATGGGATGAACACATGAGGACAAGTAGCACACAAACTCAAAGCCGCCATCCTCCTCCTGGTCCAGCATCTTCAGCCTCGTCAACCACTGCTGTGCTCCTTACCCCCTCTCAACCATCCGCCAATCCATCTCTCTTCCGGAGCAGTTCCTGCTCATCTGCCCACAGTCAGGTGTCTGTCAATGACATGTTTGAGCGTAAGAAGCCAATGTCACCAAGTCACCCCCTTGCCCGGCGTCTGACAGCTGGCTTGTCTGAACTCTTAGCCCGCCAGCTTTTACCATACAAGCTGGTGGAGTCTGAGGCGTTCAAAAAATTTGTATCTATTGGGACACCGCAGTGGAAGGTACCCGGCCGAAATTTCTTTGCACAAAAGGCAATCCCCAACCTGTACTCGATTGTGCAAAAGGAAGTAATGGCATGTCTGGCACACAGTGTTGGGGCAAGGGTCCATCTGACCACTGATAGCTGGTCTGCAAAGCATGGTCAGGGCAGGTATATCACCCACACTGCGCATTGGGTAAACCTGCTGACGGCTGCCAAGCATGGAATGCGTGGCTCTGCAGAAGAGTTGGTGACACCGCCACGACTTGCAGGCAGGCCTGCTGCCACCTCCTCTACTCCTCCTACTCCATCCTCTTCCATAACCTCCTTGGCTGAGTCCTCTTCTGCTGCTGCGTCTTGCTCCACATCAACGGCACCCCCCCCAGCTCCCCAGGTACTATTCCACATCCCGGATACGGCAGTGTCACGCCATCTTGGGGTTGACTTGCCTGAAAGCAGAGAGTCACACCGCAGCAGCACTCCTGTCCGCCCTGAACGCACAGGTGGATCAGTGGCTGACTCCGCACCAACTGGAGATCGGCAAAGTGGTTTCTGACAACGGAAGTAATTTGGTGGCGGCATTGAAATTGGGCCAGTTGACACATGTGCCGTGCATGGCACATGTGTGTAATCTGATTGTACAACGCTTTGTGCATAAGTACCCAGGCTTACAGGATGTCCTGAAGCAGGCCAGGAAGGTGTGTGGCCATTTCAGGCGTTCCTACACAGCCATGGCGCACTTGTCAGATATCCAGCGGCGAAACAACCTGCCAGTGAGGCGCTTGATTTGCGACAGCCCGACACATTGGAATTCAACACTCCTAATGTTCGACCGCCTGCTCCAACAAGAAAAAGCCGTTAACGAGTATTTGTATGACTGGGGTGCTAGGACAGCCTCTGAGGAGCTGGGAATTTTTTTGCCACGTTACTGGATGCTCATGCGCAATGCCTGTAGGCTCATGCGTCCTTTTGAGGAGGTGACAAACCTAGTCAGTCGCACCGAAGGCACCATCAGCGACATCATACCATTGGTTTTCTTCCTGGAGCGTGCCCTGCGAAGAGTGCTGGATCAGGCCGTAGATGAGCGTGAAGAGGAAGAGTTGTGGTCACCATCACCACCAGAAACAGCCTTATCAGCATCGCTTGTTGGACCAGCGGCAACGCAGGAAGAGGATTGTGAGGAAGAGGAGTCAGAGGAGGAATGTGGCTTTGAGGAGGAGGAGGAAGACCAAGCACAACAGGCATCCCAGGGTGCTCGTTGTCACCTATCTGGTACCCGTGGTGTTGTACGTGGCTGGGGGGGAAGAAGATACCTTCAGTGAGATCACAGAGGACGAGGAACGGGACATGAGTAGCTCGGCATCCAACCTTGTGCAAATGGTGTCTTTCATGCTGTCGTGCTTGTTGAGGGACACTCGTATAAAAAAGCTGAAGGAGAACGAACTGTACTGGGTGTCCACGCTACTAGACCCCCGGTATAAGCATAAAGTTCTTGAAATGTTACCAAATTCCCGCAAGTCGGAAAGGATGGAGCAGTTCAAAAATAAAATTAAAAAGTATGCTTTACACAGCGTATAAGGGTGATGTCACAGCACAACGGGAATCTAACAGGGGAAGAGGTGAAAGTAATACTCCTCCTCCCACGACCACGCCGGCAAGGACAGGACGCTTTACAGACGTGTTGTTGATGGAGGACATGCGGACCTTTTTAACTCCTATGCATCGCCACAGCCCTTCGGGGTCCAGCCTCAGAGAACGACTCAACCAACAGGTAGCAGACTACCTCGCCTTAACTGCAGATCTCGACACTCTGAGGAGCGATGAACCCCTTGACTACTGGGTGTGCAGGCTTGACCTGTGGCCTGAGCTATCCAAATTTGCCATAGAACTTCTGGCCTGCCCCGCTTCTAGTGTCCTGTCGGAAAGGACCTTCAGTGCAGCAGGAGGTATTGTCACTGAGAAGCGAAGTCGCCTAGGTCAAAAAAGTCTCGATTACCTCACCTTTATTAAGATGAATGAGGGATGGATCCCGAAGGGACTGACATTGGGCGATACATTCGAGTAAAAAAGGCCTGATGAGATGAGCTGCCTTGGGCTAAAAATGGTCCACACTCTGCTGTATTTTATCTCCGAATGCAGGATGACTTGCGTGACTTATCCGCCACCAACTAGGGTTCAAGCCGCCATGTTTTAGGGCACTTTCTGCCAGGGAAACAAACATCAATTTTTCTGGCCGCTGCTACAGCAGCGTCTGCTACAATACCTAATTTTTCAGGCATGTGTACATGCCAAATTTTTCTGGCCTCTGGTGCTGCACTGTGGCTTCAAAAATCAAACAAAAAAAAAGGCACATAACAGGGATTAAACTGATAGGAATAGTACTACTTAACACACCACTCCTATCTGGTGGCACATTAGATTGCACGCGCAGTGCCCCAAATTGGAAGTAGGAGGACCGACCAAGCATCTCATCTCTGTGTGATTCCTGTTCTTGTAGGACAGTTAATGGGTCAGTCATGTTGCACAGCTCCTCAATGTGACAAATCTTCCTGGTTAGCTCGTTGTTCTCTTTTTCCCAGCTGCTGGATCAGATCAGAGATTGTGAGTAAAACCTGCTCCTGCTGCCGGGTGATCTCACTCAGGACTCGCTTCTCTAGGTCTTCCAGCTGTTTCCTGATGTCCCCAATCAGGGCAGTCAGTCTCTCTGTTACACCAGCTGCTTTCTCTTGCACCCCTCTCCTGTGCTTCTGCAGAGTCTGGCCTCTTCTCAGTCTCCTCTCTCTTTGTGGTCAGTTTCTGCAGAACATTTCTCAGTTTCTTTTTCTTCTTCTCAGAAGCCTCATTCAGCAGCTCGACCTGGTGTCCCCTGTGCTCTCCGGCCAGGCAGCAGGACACACAGATACAGGCAGCATCCTCAGTGCAGTAATATAATAGGAGCATCTTGTGGGTGGAGCATTTTCTGTTACCCCAGGAAGTGATTGCACGCGCAGTGACATCAGTGAGGACAAGGAACGGGACATGGCTAGCTTGGTATCCAACCTTGTGCAAATGGGGAGTTTGCGGTTGTGCAAATGGACTGTTTGCGGTTGTTTGCGGTGCGTTAAACGGGGAGTTTGGTCTGTCACTGTGAAGCGGGCGTAACCCTTACACTACCTGAACGATACAACATCATACCTGATGTTTTAAAGCACGTTATTCCAAACAATTTAGGAATTTTAGGTGATTTATGCCCTTTATGCATTAAAAACAGACTCTGCATCAACTATGTAATTTTCCATGGGAGTTTTGCCATGGATCCCCCTCCGGCATGCCATAGTCCAGGTGAAACAACTTTTACATCACTTGTGGCCAGAAAGAGTCCCTGTGGGTTTTAAAATTCGCCTGCCTATTGAAGTCAATGGCGGTTCGCCCGGTTCGCAAACTTTTGCGGAAGTTCGCGTTCGCAAAATTTTAGGTTCGCGACATCACTAATGCACACGCGCTAATTGAATTATTAAAATTGAAGTATGAGAATAAAGATACTTAACTACTGCGGTACTTACTTCTATTTAACTTTCTCAGATGTAAAGTGATGCGGTTCTCCGTATAGAAGCCGTCATCTAATGATGTAGAATGGGATTCTTACATCTAAATAGCCTGCATGCGTAAAACGGGAGCGCGCATCGTTTCCCAACTTCAGAAAATTTTAATAGCGCATGCGCTTACAACTAAAAGGGGGGGATGACGTGGAGTGACAGCCGACATTTCAATTGGATTAGACAAAAACGTGACCCACCGATAAAAAAAAAAAAAAACACGGGTTGAATTTGTGGACGTTCGGGAATTCATTTAGAAAGGTGACAACTTGATTAATATTGAATAATATAAGAATTAAACTTATGTTTATTTTACACACTTTATGATATACTGTATCGACATTATGGTAACTTTACCATAACTTTAAAAAGGACACTGTACTATAAAATATGTTTACCCTTAATGAGTTCTAAATAACTTGTTATACCGACTGCATAGTATTAAATGCATATTAAATTGTTCATTCATGTTTATTTTTGTATTTGAAATAGTGGGTTTTGCTCATTAAAACCATCACCTGTTGTTCTCCAGGACATGCACATAAGAATGGGCTGAGCCTACAGGTAAAACAGACTTCCTAATGTTATCATAGAAACATAGAATTTGACGGTAGATAAGAACCAAGAGGCCAATCAAGTCTACCCATATTACATGTTACTGTTTTCTTATGCATGTCCCAAACTTTTTTTCCTTTACAGTCTTTGTTCACCATCTCTATTGGAGGTTTATTCCATGAATCCATCACCCTTTCTGTAAAAAAAATGCTTCCTCACATTTTTCCTGAATCTTTCCCTTCTCTCCTCTAAACTATACATATTTAGGTCATAGAGTCTTTCTTTATATGTTTTATATTTAAGAGTCAGACATGTACCATTTTAGTAGCCCTCCTTTTGACAGTTTCTAGTTTATTTATAACCTTTCTGGAGGTATGGTCTCCAGAACTATATACAATATTCCAGATGAGGCCTAACTAGCGATTTTTAAATAAAAACACCCAGCGCTATATAAGAACCCTGCTATTTCTGCTACTAATACCTCTCCCAATGCAACCAAGTATTTAACTGGTGCTGCACTGCTGCATTGTTTACCTAATTGTATCTTTGTATGGTCGGTATTGAAATGCTATTTATGGCTGTCGGGTTTGAATGAGTTCAACCAGCTATTTCAGATACGAAATCTCTCTATTCTTCCCCCACAGGGAGATTAATTAGTGCTATTGCCTCCTGTTTACTTAGCTCTTTTTTTTAACAAAGAAAAGGTTTGCTACTTATATTTTTTGTGTTGGTGGGGATACAACAGGCAAAACTAGCTATTTCAAATTACAAAATAAGTAGCTGATAAATACACCCAGCAGGTAAAAAGGGACACATTAAAAGGGGAGAGAATTTCACAATGTCCCTTTAATGCTATGTTTGCCATATTTACAGACATACCAAATGCCAAAATAAGTAGGTAGTTTAGTGCTTATAAGCTTTTATATATTTGCTTGGATATGTTTATAGAAGTAACGATTTTGCAACATTTATAGTTATATTTGAGTGTAGCTGCTTTTTATATTCAGTGATTAATATCAATTCTGTTTTATAGCTATTAAAAGCAATTTTGTAGTGAATTGTGTGGCTATCAGGAAATGTATTACATTTTTATGGTAAAAGTGAAGGAAAAAATCTGCTATCTTTTTATTATTAAAGGATACTCATGTCTAACTGGAGTGTGTCCAACCACAGATTATTGAGAAATTATTCTGTTATTATACTGTATACCAAATATTAAAAAAATACTGGAAGTAGGGGTTAGATCTTTACATTAAATATACGTTGTGCAGTACAATAAGCAAAGTACTGCATGACGTGTATTTATACGTCAATTTGGGTGAAGGGGTTAATTCTTCGCCAGCCCCCCCCCATAAAAAAAAAACAACATTTTTTTTTAGCTACCTCATACTATTCTAACTTCCAAATATAGCTGGAAGGAAAAGTTTGTGAGCCCTTTGGAATTAGCTGGATTTCTGTACTGATTGCTTATAAATTGTGGCCTGATTACAATTAGAGACGGACAAGCACAATCAGACTAAATTAATAACACAAACAATTGTACTTTCCAAATTTTTATTGAAGATATTGAGTAATCACTTTACAGTGCAGGCTGTAAAACCAAAATGAACTTCTCCAAAAGTTATTTGGGGTCAGGTGTTTCAATGAAGAAAGTGTGGTTAATGACAAATCTGTTCTTCTCAAGAAAGATCAGTTAGTATGAACTATGCTTCCATCCCAAAAACTTTCACAGGACCTTAGAAGATGCATTTGTGTGTTAAAGGGACACTGAACCCAAATTTTTTCTTTCATGACTCAGATAGAGCATGCAATTTTAAGCAACTTTCTAATTTACTCCTATTATAAATTTTTCTTCATTCTCTTGCTATCTTTATTTGAAAAAGAAGGCATCTAAGTTAAGGAGACAGCAAATTTCTGGTTCAGTACCATGGACGGCACTTGCTTATTGGTGCTGTCCAATCAGCAAGGACAACCCAGGTTGTTCACCAAAAATGGGCCGGCATCTAAACTTACGTTCTTGATTTTCAAATAAACATACCAAGAGAATGAAGAAAATTTGATAATAGGAGTAACTTAGAAAGTTACTTAAAATTGCATGCTCTATCTGAATCACAAAAGAAAAAAATTGGGTTCAGTGTCCCTTTAATAGTTTAGATTTTGTCTATAATTGTGACTAAAGGGATACTTAACCCAATTTTTTCTTTCATGACTCAGAGCATGCAATTTTAAGCAACTTTCTATTTACTCCTATTATTATTTTTTCTTTGTTCTCGTGGTATCTTTATTTGAAAAAACAGGAATGTAAAGATTATGAGACAGACCCTCTTTGGTTCAGCACCTGGGTAGCGATTTCTGATTTGTGGCTAAATGTAACCACCAATCAAGCAAGCACTACCCAGGTACTGAACTAAAAATGAGCCTTCAAATAAAGATAGCAAGAGAATGAAGATAATAGAAGTGAATTAGAAAGTTGCTTAAAATTGCATGCTATATCTGAATCATGTAAGAAAAATTGTGTGTTCAGTATCCCTTTAAATGAAGATCGGCTCACATTTTAGGAGTAATCAATGCAGAAATCTAGGTAATTCCAAAGGGTTCACAAACTTTTGCTTGCAACTATACATGAACCAATGCACATGCACATTTTAGAACAATTCCACACACACACAAAACAAAATAAAAGCTATTTGCCTTAAAAAAAAAAAACATAAATTTCACATGCCCCAAAGTAATGTAAGAATTTTAACACTGCACATTTACACACAAGCACAATGTTCTTTTTTGTTTTAATTACAAATATCTGTGTAAATATTGCTGTTTTATTTGGGTTTTGAAAAAGTTGCCATCTTGCCAAATTGCAATAATATTTGTTTAACAGCTTATATTGTTTCCAACTAGGCTTGCCACCTCGGCCATTTTTTCCTGGACACTTATGAGTTACACATGCTTCAGGGAGGAACATGAACAGTACTGTCAAAGGTCACTATGCATGTTGCTCTCTGTGCACACTGCAGCATGCCGAGGTGGCAATCCTATTTCCAACCTTGTGGTTCCATCTCTGCATTTTATGTCTACTATTTCTCAATCTTAAATTACTCCTCTACCTCGCGTTATTTGCAATACAAAAGGTTGACTTATTTCTCTCAGCGTGGATCCCTAGATCACATATGATAAATTGTCTGTGTAGGATTGTGGATAAAATCTTTAATAAAGTTGTTAGGGTTGGTATATATATATATATATATATATATATATATATATATATAGTGACCATATTGCCGCTTTAAAAAGGGACACATATGAAAAATACATATGTCAGGGCTGTTTTCAGGGCTGTTTAAAGAAATGTTTTGTATAAGAACCCTGGCATATGTATTTTTCATATGTGTCCCTTCTTAAAGCGGCAATATGGTTAGTATATATATATATATATATATATATATATATATATATATAAACACACATTTATGCTTGTACACATTAAGCAACTCAGTAACACTAAACAATTTGTGTCCAACTATATATCATAGATTATTATTATCTTCATTCAATTGTACAGCACCAACATATTCTGCAGCACTACAATATACCTGTATCTTGCATGTTACATTTAAAAAAAAAAAACAACAAAAAAAACCATTAATAGAGGGCTCTGCCCACGAACCGCCACCCATTGTAGGTTACTTAGTAAAAAGGTGGAATGCAGAACAGGTGTAATTGTGAGTTTACATATTCTTTGAGAATCCTAAAAACAAAAATGGTTATTGGGAAGTTTTTAATGCAATGCTCTAGTCTAGATGAGCGGTGGGCCAGTCGGTCACTTGCTTCCCTCAGCACTAGTTTTTGTGTCCCCTGGAAAAATGCAGGGGTAAGAACACTTTTGTTTTTGCCCCAGGAGAAAAAGAAAACTCAAGAGCACTGGAGAGGGCAGAACACCAGACAGAGGGTATCCTGCTGAAACCTAAAATTGGCTCTGTGCCTCTGAACATTTTATTGTGTGTGTGTTTCATAGTCATACATTGATATGCAGCCCTTAAAGGGACATGACACCCACACTTTTTCTTTCATGATTTAGAAAGAGAATGCAATTTTAAACATCTTTCTAATTTACTTATATTATCTAATTTGTTTTATTATCTTGATATTCTTTGCTGAAAAGCATATCTAGATATGCTCAGGAGCTGCTGATTGGTTGCTGCACATAGAAGCCTTGTGTGATTGGCTCACCATGTGCATTGCATTTTCTTCAACTAAGAATATCTAAAAAAAATTAGCAAAATAAACAATAGAAGTAAATTGTAATGTTGTTTAAATTTCTATTCTCTATCTGAATCATAAAAGAAAGATTTTGGGTTTAGTGGCCCTTTAACAGCTTCTAAAATATTGATCTCAGGATCTGCAATCCCCATGCATTAGGAAGTTGGCAATCACTGCTCTAAAAAAGAAAACCTAAAAGATATGGAGTTTCATAAAAAGAAAAGACAATTTATCTCAAGAAAAAAGAATATAGTTAAGCACTATTCTCCCCTTTTTACCTGGTGAGAAGCTGTGAGATTAAGTTCCTGATTCAGCTCTTTTAGTTTGGAATGCAGAATCCACAGAGCAAGTAATACCTGCTGCAGGCTTGGCTAAAATATATATATGAACTGAAGTGAGCTTGCTGTTAGTCTCTCCCCTGTTTACATAATGTTATCTGTAGAACAGCCAAGTCTAGAGACTGCATTACCCAATCAGAGGCAGACAGACTGTCCAATCAAAACCAGGAATAGAATCAGTTTCCAGCTTTTCTGTATGTTGTGCAGGCTGTACTTTTGCATCATTGAAACTGACTACTTGCAAATAAACTCTTGAAAACTTTTCAGCTCTGCAGACATCTCAACAATACACATAATGAAGCCTGTGCAACGTAGAGAATAACTGGAAGCTGTGACTGTCTGTTTCTCTCTCTTGCTGTGATTGGACAGTCTGTCCGTGCCTCTAATTGGATAATATCACCCACTTCCTTCCTCAAGACCTGAAAAGCTTTTAAACATGCTGTGTGGACTAAAGTCATGTGCTTGTTATAGTAATAAAACAGAGGTCTTATCAGTTAGCAATATTATGCAAACATTACATAAAATGCTTGGGTATAACTGACTCAAAATGTTTAAAATAGCTTTAAACTTAGAGACATTTATGTATTTTTTTGCATGCATACTTACAATAATTGCACACAAAATAAACATTTTAAAGGCATTTAAAAATGTCATATTGTTGGCAAATTGTGTTTTATTTTGCAGAACAAGGACATGCCTGTTTGAAAAAAATGAGTTTTCTTGCTTCCAATTAAAGACAGATACATGATCTTCTGTATACATCAAGCAATCACTGTGTTTAATATTGCAGTAAGAGTTCAGAATCTTGCAGGATCCAAAAAGTCATGAGATACACATAATACTTTTGCACTACAAAATATTACTTTAGAATAATAGAGCGCATAGGGTAGGGTGACCAGACATCCCCGATTTTAGGGGACAGTCCCAGGAAAAATGATGTCCCCGGAAATGTCCCTGGCTCCTGTTGTACTGCAGTCAAGCAATGGGTGGAAGTGACAGTCCTAATAACTTCACTTCGTCCCAGCGCACACGTCAGGAGGGAAGAGCTTGTGTAATATGTATGTGCATGTGTGTGTATGTGCATATGTGTATGTATATATATATATATATATATATATATATGTATGTTTGTATGTATATATATATATATATATATATATATATATATATATATATATATATATATGTGTGTGTATGTATGTAGGCTTGTATGTGTATATGTATGCTTGTGTGGGTGTATATGTGTTAGTGTATGTATGCTTGTGTGTGTATGTGTGCATAATGTATGCTTGTGTGTGTATATATGTATACTTGTGTGTGTATATGTATACTTGTATGTGCATGTGTGTATATGTATGCTTGTGTGTTTATGTGTATATATGTGCATGTGTCTATATGTATGCTTGTGTGTGTATGTGTGTATGTGCATGCTTGTGTGTGTATGTTTATATATGTATGCTTGTGTGTGTGTGTATGTGCATGCATGTATATACAGGTATACCCCGCTCATACAGCGTGTTAGGGACTGGAGCCCCGCTGTAAAGTGAAAACCGCCTTAAATTGAAACAAGGCAGTTTTAGCTTTTTTTCACTTGCCTGTGTTTAAAAACTTGAAAACATGTTTGAACTAACATATATTAGGGGTACAATAGTGCTACATTTAGTTTAGTTTAACACTAGTATTCAATAAATATTGTACCTGTAAAATAGTGACAATTACTGTAGTAAATTTGCCAGACTATAGCACTGAGACACAAATTGCACTGAAATGCTGTAAAGAGAGTGTACTAAGCATAACAAAATTGTGCCAGTCACTTTTCTCGCAATGTCACGAAGATTACAGCACTGTTTCAAAATCCTTGGAGGTTGAACTTCAGCTCCACAAAGCGTTGTATTAGCGAAGCGCTGTAAAGTGAAGCGCTGTAAAGTGAGGTACACCTGTATATGTATATATATATATATATATATATATATATATATATATATACTTGTGTGTGTGCGCGCATGCGTGTATATGTATGCTTGTGTATGTGTATATATTAGGGCTGGGCGATATGACCAAAAAAAAAAATTGAGATTGCTATTTAATCGCAATTTTATTAAAAATGACTATAACACCTTCATTTAGCATTAAACAATTTATTTAACACTACATAATCTTAATGTACATGTTTATCAATGTCCAATACACTATTTGAGCATAAAAATACAAAACAAAAAATAGTTACAATAAAATTTGCTGCCTGTGATGTGATTAAATAGTAGCCATTAGCCAGCTATTAGGTCTTATGACACACAAGTTCACACAACATTGTCATGTTTTAGTGGACAGTCATTCTAACAGTGTGGACACAGTGGTATGATTAACATATGAAGCAGTGAGTGTAAGCATGGAGATACCTGAAAATTGCTGTCTTTACAGCAGTATGACTTGTGAAGTTCTGTATATAAATAAATATAAGTGCAGTGAAGTAAGTACAATGAATGCACACACTGCTGCATGTGTTATTCATTTTAGGGGGCCTAGTTATCAAGCCGTCAACCTCAAATACGCTGCGTATTCCGCAGCGTATTTGTGGCGAGGCTGATTCGCCTTAGTTATCAAAGGCTCGAGACCGGCAAAAGTAGAATTTTGTGACGTAAACTTCGATCCGCCGGACTCAGTCCGACACAGATCGATTCTTACGTCACTCTAGATGTTCCGCACACAAGTGCGGCACAATCTCACTACTTTTGCTAGTTATCAAAAAACTAGCAGGTACGCTCGGCACTTTTACGGCCCAGCGTACCTGGTTTTCAAAGTGCCAGCCTGGAGGCGGCGGATCCCATAGGAATCAATGGGAGTCTGACCATAGCGAAAGTTCATGTTCGCTGCTGACAGACATCCCATTGATTCCTATGGGAGCTGTCTACACCTAACACCCTAACATGTACCCCGAGTCTAAACACCGCTAATCTGACCCCCCCTACACCGCCGCAACTAAATAAAGTTATTACCCCCTAAACCGCCGCTCCCGGAGCCCACCGCAAGCTACTCTATACATATTAACTCCTAAACCGCCGCTCCCGGAGCCCACCGCAACTATAATAAATGTATTAACCCCTAAACCGCCGCTCCCTGAACCTGCCGCAACCTATATTAAATGTATTAACCCCTATCCTGCCCCCCTACACCGTCGCCACCTATAATAAATTTATTAACCCCTAATCTGCCCCCCCTACACCGTCGCCACCTATAATAAATTTATTAACCCCTATCCTGCCCCCCACTACGCCGCCGCCACTGTAATAAAATTATTAACCCCTAAACCTAAGTCTAACCCTAACCCTAACGCCCCCCTAACTTAAATATTAATTAAATAAATCTAAATAAATTAACTCTTATTAACTAAATGAATCCTATTTAAAACTAAATACTTACCTTTAAAATAAACCCTAATATAGCTACAATATAAATAATAATTATATTCTAGCTATCTTAGGATTTATATTTATTTTACAGGTAACTTTGTATTTATTTTAGCTAGTTAGAATAGTTATTAAATAGTTATTAACTATTTAATAACTACCTAGCTAAAAGAAATACAAAATTACCTGTAAAATAAATCCTAACCTAAGTTACAATTAAACCTAATACTACACTATCATTAAATTAACTAAATAAACTACATACAAATAACTACAATGAAATACAATTACATAAACTAACTAAAGTACAAAAAATAAAAAAAGCTAAGTTACAAAAAATAAAAAAATAAGTTACAAACATGTTAAAAATATTACAACAATTTTAAGCTACTTACACCTAATCTAAGCCCCCTAATAAAATAACAAACCCCCCCAAAATAAAAAAATTCCCTACCCTATTCTAAATTAAATAAATTTCAAAGCTCTTTTACCTTACCAGCCCTTAAAAGGGCCATTTGTGGGGGCATGCCCCAAAAAGTTCAGCTCTTTTGCCTGTAAAAGAAAAATACAACCCCCCCCAACATTAAAACCCACATACCCCTAATCTAACCCAAACCCCCCTTACAAAAACCTAACACTAATCCCCTGAAGATCATCCTACCTTGAGTCGTCTTCACTCAGCCGAGCCACCGATGGAACTGAAGAGGACATCCGGAGCGGAAGAAGTTAATCCTCCAAGCGGCGCTGAAGAAATCTTCCATCCGATGAAGTCATCATCCAGGCGGCGCTGAAGAAGTCTTCGATCCGGCCGATGTCATCTTCAAAGAGGCGCTGAAGAGGTCTTCTATCCGGGCGAAGTCATCTTCCAAGCCGGGTCTTGAATCTTCCTTCCGCCGACGCGGAACCACCTTCTTCACCGACGGACTACGACGAATGACGGCTCCTTTAAGGGACGTCATCCAAGATGGCGTCCCCTCAATTCCGATTGGCTGATAGGATTCTATCAGCCAATCGGAATTAAGGTAGGAAAAATCTGATTGGCTGATGGAATCAGCCAATCAGATTGAGCTCGCATTCTATTGGCTGTTCCGATCAGCCAATAGAATGCGAGCTCAATCTGATTGGCTGATTGGATCAGCCAATTGGATTGAACTTGAATCTGATTGGCTGATTCCATCAGCCAATCAGATTTTCCTACCTTAATTCCGATTGGCTGATAGAATCCTATCAGCCAATCGGAATTGAGGGGACGCCATCTTGGATGACGTCCCTTAAAGGAGCCGTCATTCGTCGTAGTCCGTCGGTGAAGAAGGTGGTTCCGCGTCGGCGGAAGGAAGATTCAAGACCCGGCTTGGAAGATGACTTCGCCCGGATAGAAGACCTCTTCAGCGCCTCTTTGAAGATGACATCGGCCGGATCGAAGACTTCTTCAGCGCCGCCTGGATGATGACTTCATCGGATGGAAGATTTCTTCAGCGGCGCTTGGAGGATTAACTTCTTCCGCTCCGGATGTCCTCTTCAGTTCCATCGGTGGCTCGGCTGAGTGAAGACGACTCAAGGTAGGATGATCTTCAGGGGATTAGTGTTAGGTTTTTGTAAGGGGGGTTTGGGTTAGATTAGGGGTATGTGGGTGGTGGGTTTTAATGTTGGGGGGGGTTGTATTTTTCTTTTACAGGCAAAAGAGCTGAACTTTTTGGGGCATGCCCCCACAAAAGGCCCTTTTAAGGGCTGGTAAGGTAAAAGAGCTTTGAAATTTATTTAATTTAGAATAGGGTAGGGCATTTTTTTATTTTGGGGGGTTTGTTATTTTATTAGGGGGCTTAGATTAGGTGTAAGTAGCTTAAAATTGTTGTAATATTTTTAACATGTTTGTAACTTATTTTTTTATTTTTTGTAACTTAGCTTTTTTTATTTTTTGTACTTTAGTTAGTTTATGTAATTGTATTTCATTGTAGTTATTTGTAGGTAGTTTATTTAGTTAATTTAATGATAGTGTAGTATTAGGTTTAATTGTAACTTAGGTTAGGATTTATTTTACAGGTAATTTTGTATTTCTTTTAGCTAGGTAGTTATTAAATAGTTAATAACTATTTAATAACTATTCTAACTAGCTAAAATAAATACAAAGTTACCTGTAAAATAAATATAAATCCTAAGATAGCTATAATATAATTATTAATTACATTGTAGCTATCTTAGGGTTTATTTTACAGGTAAGTATTTATTTTTAAATAGGAATAATTTATTAAAGTATAGTGTAGTGTTAGGTGTAATTGTAACTTAGGTTAGGATTTATTTCACAGGTACATTTCTCTTTATTTTAGCTAGGTAAGCTATTAAATAGTTAATAACTATTTAATAGTTATTGGACATGGTTAAAATAAATTGAAAGTTACCTGTAAAATAAATATAAATCCTAAGATAGCTAGAATATAATTATTATTTATATTGTAGCTATATTAGGGTTTATTTTAAAGGTAAGTATTTAGTTTTAAATAGGATTCATTTAGTTAATAAGAGTTAATTTATTTAGATTTATTTAATTAATATTTAAGTTAGGGGGGCGTTAGGGTTAGGGTTAGACTTAGGTTTAGGGGTTAATAATTTTATTACAGTGGCGGCGGCGTAGTGGGGGGCAGGATAGGGGTTAATAAATTTATTATAGGTGGCTACGGTGTAGGGGGGGCAGGATAGGGGTTACTAGGTATACTGTAGGTGGCAGCGGTGTCCGGGAGCGGCGGTTTAGGGGTTAATACATTTATAAGACTTGCGGCGGGGTCTAGGAGCGGCGGTTTAGGGGTTAATACATTTATAAGAGTTGCGGCGGGGTCTAGGAGCGGCGGTTTAGGGGTTAGTAACTTTATTTAGTTGCGGGGGGCTCCGGGGGCGCCGGTATAGGGGGTAGAACAGTGTAGTTTAGTGTGAGTGCTTAGTGACAGGCTAGCAATAAAGCTGGGAAAAAGCCGAAGGGCAGCGAGATCGGATGAGTGATAACTGTCACAGTCCGCTGCTCATCGCCCCGCGGCTTTTTGACAGCTTTATTTGATAACTTAGGCGAACGTATTCAAGGTCCGCGGCGGCGAAGGTAGGCGAGCTTAGGCGGACGTATTGGGCCGGCGAAGCCAGAAAAGTAGACGGCTTGATAACTAGCCCCCTAGGAGTTACTGTCCAGGGAAGCATGAGGGATGTGGCATTGACAAGGTCAATCCTGACATCCTGCAGCCTGTCATATGCATCACACACAAAGCAATACATCCTACAAGCAAGTAGTAGTAGCAAGTGCAACCCTTAATGAACAAACATGTTGTCTAAATCTCAATGTTTACATTCACAATTTCACATGCATCACAGAAAAAAAAGTGCACTTTAAAAGTTTTAATTTTTTTTTTTTTTTTAATACTCACTTTATTGCTCACAACTTTGAGCTGTACCACCGCCACACCACCGCTTGACCACCGCCACACTACTCCCAGATGACTGCAGGATGAAAGCCAGTTGTCGGCAAAAACAGAATTTATGCTTACCTGATAAATTTATTTCTTCCCTACAGGAAGTGGCAAAGAGAGCACCCACAGCAGAGCTGTCTATATAGCTCCTCCCTTAGCTCCGCCCCCCATTCATTCGACCGAAGGCTAGGAAGAAATAGGAAAAACTATAGGGAGCAGTGGTGACTGAAGTTTTTTAATTAAAAATATACTACCTGTCTTAAACAGACAGGGCGGGCCGTGGACTCGATACATCACAAGAGAAAGAAATTTATCAGGTAAGCATAAATTCTGTTTTCTCTTGTAAGATGTATCAAGTCCACGGATTCATCCATACTTGTGGGATACCAATACCAAAGCTTTAGGACACGGATGAAGGGAGGGACAAGACAGGTACCCTAAACGGAAGGCACCACTGCTTGTAAAACCTTTCTCCCAAAAATAGCCTCCGAAGAAGCAAAAGTATCGAATTTGTAAAATTTGGAAAAAGTATGAAGCGAAGACCAAGTCGCCGCCTTACAAATCTGTTCAACAGAAGCCTCATTTTTAAAAGCCCATGTGGAAGCCACTGCTCTAGTAGAATGAGCAGTAATTCTTTCAGCAGGCTGCTGGCCAGCAGTCTCATAAGCCAAACGGATGATGCTTTTCAGCCAAAAGTAAAGAGAGGTAGCCGTAGCCTTTTGACCTCTTCGTTTACCAGAATAAACAACAAACAATGAAGATGTTTGACGGAAATCTTTAGTTGCTTGTAAGTAGAACTTTAAAGCACGAACCTCATCAAGATTGTGCAACAGACATTCCTTCTTTGATGAAGGATTAGGACACAGAGAAGGAACAACAATCTCCTGATTGATATTCCTATTAGAAACAACCTTAGGAAGAAACCCAGGTTTGGTACGCAAAACCACCTTGTTTGCATGGAAAATAAGGTAAGGTGAGTCACACTGTAAAGCAAATAACTCAGAAACTCTTTGAGCCGAAGAGATAGCTACTAAAAACAAAACTTTCCAAGATAGAAGCTTAATATCTATGGAATGCATAGGTTCAAACGGAACCCCTTGAAGAACATTAAGAACCAAATTTAGGCTCCATGGTGGAGCAACAGGTTTAAATACAGGCTTGATCCTGACCAAGGCCTGACTAAACGCTTGAACGTTTGGGACATCTGCCAGATGTTTGTGTAAAAGAATAGACAAAGCAGATATTTGTCCTTTTAAGGAACTAGCTGATAATCCCTTCTCCAATCCTTCTTGGAGAAAGGACAAAATTCTAGGAATCCTAATCTTACTCCATGAGTAACCCTTGGATTCACACCAACAAAGATATCTGCGCCAAATCTTATGATAGATTTTCCTGGTGACAGGCTTTCTAGCCTGAATCAGGGTATCAATGACCGACTCAGAGAAACCACGCTTTGATAGAATCAGGCGTTCAATCTCCAAGCAGTCAGACGCAGAGAAATTAGATTTGGATGCTTGAATGGAGCTTGGATTAGAAGGTCCTGCCTCATTGGCAGAGTCCACGGTGGAACAGATGACATGTCCACCAGGTCTGCATACCAAGTCCTGCGTGGCCATGCCGGCGCTATCAGAATCACCAAAGCTCTCTCCTGCTTGATTCTGGCAACCAGACGTGGGAGGAGAGGAAACGGTGGAAATACATAAGCCAGATTGAAGGACCAGGGCACTGCTAGAGCATCTATCAGTACCGCCTACAGATCCCGGGACCTGGACTCGTAACAAGGAAGTTTGGCGTTCTGTCGGGACGCCATCAGATCCAATTCTGGTGTGCCCAATAGCTGAGTCAGCTGGGCAAATACCTCCGGATGGAGCTCACACTCCCCCGGATGAAAAGTCTGACGACTTAGGAAATCCGCCTCCCAGTTCTCTACCGCTGGGATATAGATTGCTGAGAGATGGCAAGAGTGATCCTCCGCCCATCGGATTATTTTGGTTACCTCCATCATCGCTAGAGAACTCCGTGTTCCTCCTTGATGATTCATATAGGCTACAGTCATGATGTTGTCCGACTGAAATCTGATGAATTTGGCCGCAGCTAGCTGAGGCCATGCTTGAAGCGCATTGAATATCGCTCTCAGTTCTAGAATGTTTATCGGGAGGAGAGATTCCTCCCGAGACCATAAGCCCTGTGCTTTCAGGGATTTCCAGACTGCACCCCAGCCTAGCAGGCTGGCATCTGTCGTTACTATGAGCCACTCTGGCCTGCGGAAACACATTCCCTGAGACAGGTGGTCCTGAGAAAAACACCAGAGAAGAGAATCCCTGCGGTCTTAGAACCGCCAAAAGGGACCCTAGCACCTTTGTGAAAATTCTGGGAGCCGTGGCCAACCCGAAAGGAAGGGCCACAAACTGGTAATGCCTGTCCAGAAAGGTGAATCTGAGGAATTGATGATGATCTCTGTGAATAGGGATGTGTAGATACGCATCCTTTAAATCCACGGTAGTCATATATTGACCCTCCTGGATCAGAGGAAGAATAGTCCGAATAGTCTCCATCTTGAAAGATGGTACTCTGAGGAATTTGTTTTGAATTTTGAGATCCAAGATCGGTCTGAAAGTTCCCTCTTTTTTGGGAACCACAAACAGGTTGGAGTAAAAACCTAGCCCTTGTTCTGCTCTTGGAACTGGGCGGATCACTCCCATAGTATGTAGGTCTTCTACACAGCGTAAGAACGCCTCTCTCTTTGTCTGGTTTGCAGACAATTGAGAATTTTGAAATCTCCCCCTTGGGGTAAGGTGACCAGATTTTTTAAATGAAATCCGGGGACATTTTTTTTCTTTATTAGCAAATGGTAAAAAACTATTTTAATAGCATATTTTCCTCAAATTATATATACAGTGTACTTGATATGGGTTTATGGAGTGATTGTATGAGAATATATATATATATATATATATATATATATATATATACAGGGAGTGCAGAATTATTAGGCAAGTTGTATTTTTGAGGATTAATTTTATTATTGAACAACAACCATGTTCTCAATGAACCCAAAAAACCCATTAATATCAAAGCTGAATAGTTTTGGAAGTAGTTTTTAGTTTGTTTTTAGTTATAGCTATTTTAGGGGGATATCTTTGTGTGCAGGTGACTATTACTGTGCATAATTATTAAGCAACTTAACAAAAAAAAGTATATACCCATTTCAATTATTTATTTTTACCAGTGAAACCAATATAACATCTCAACATTCACAAATATACATTTCTGACATTCAAAAACAAAACAAAAACAAATCAGTGACCAATATAGCCACCTTTCTTTGCAAGGACACTCAAAAGCCTGCCATCCATGGATTCTGTCAGTGTTTTGATCTGTTCACCATCAACATTGCGTGCAGCAGCAACCACAGCCTCCCAGACACTGTTCAGAGAGGTGTACTGTTTTCCCTCCTTGTAAATCTCACATTTGATGATGGACCACAGGTTCTCAATGGGGTTCAGATCAGGTGAACAAGGAGGCCATGTCATTAGATTTTCTTCTTTTATACCCTTTCTTGCCAGCCACGCTGTGGAGTACTTGGACGCGTGTGATGGAGCATTGTCCTGCATGAAAATCATGTTTTTCTTGAAGGATGCAGACTTCTTCCTGTACCACTGCTTGAAGAAGGTGTCTTCCAGAAACTGGCAGTAGGACTGGGAGTTGAGCTTGACTCCATCCTCAACCCGAAAAGGCCCCACAAGCTCATCTTTGATGATACCAGCCCAAACCAGTACTCCACCTCCACCTTGCTGGCGTCTGAGTCGGACTGGAGCTCTCTGCCCTTTACCAATCCAGCCACGGGCCCATCCATCTGGCCCATCAAGACTCACTCTCATTTCATCAGTCCATAAAACCTTAGAAAAATCAGTCTTGAGATATTTCTTGGCCCAGTCTTGACGTTTCAGCTTGTGTGTCTTGTTCAGTGGTGGTCGTCTTTCAGCCTTTCTTACCTTGGCCATGTCTCTGAGTATTGCACACCTTGTGCTTTTGGGAACTCCAGTGATGTTGCAGCTCTGAAATATGGCCTAACTGGTGGCAAGTGGCATCTTGGCAGCTGCACGCTTGACTTTTCTCAGTTCATGGGCAGTTATTTTGCGCCTTGGTTTTTCCACACGCTTCTTGCGACCCTGTTGACTATTTTGAATGAAACGCTTGATTGTTCGATGATCACGCTTCAGAAGCTTTGCAATTTTAAGAGTGCTGCATCCATCTGCAAGATATCTCACTATTTTTGACTTTTCTGAGCCTGTCAAGTCCTTCTTTTGACCCATTTTGCCAAAGGAAAGGAAGTTGCCTAATAATTATGCACACCTGATATAGGGTGTTGATGTCATTAGACCACACCCCTTCTCATTACAGAGATGCACATCACCTAATATGCTTAATTGGTAGTAGGCTTTCGAGCCTATACAGCTTGGAGTAAGACAACATGCATAAAGAGGATGATGTGGTCAAAATACTAATTTGCCTAATAATTCTGCACTCCCTGTATACACATCATTTCTAAAATTTTCTCACACACACAAACATACATATACACACATGCACAAACAAGCATACATACTGTATATACACATAGACAAGCATACATGTACACGCATGCACGTACAAGCATACATATACATGCATGCACATACAAGCATACATATACACACATGCACATACAAGCATACATATACGCACATGCACATACAAGCCTACATATACACACATGCACATACAAGCATAAATATACACACATGCACATACAAGCATACATATACACACAAGCATATATATATATATATATATATATATATATAGACACATGCACACACACACACAAGAATACATATATACACACACAAGCATACATATACACACACACAAGAATACAAATACACACACAAGCATACACATACACAAACACACAAGCATACATATACACATACACAAGAATACAAATACACACATACAAGCATACATATATATACACACACACACAAGTATACATATTCACACATGCACATACACACACATACAAGAATACATATATACACATACTCACATACATACAAGCATACATACACACAGATGCACATACACGCACATACAAGCATATATATATATATATATATATATATATATATATATATATATATATATATATATATAGTCTCAAAAATAGAATAAGCACTCACTGGACTTCAGCCGTCTGTGTAGTAAAGATTTTATTCGTATTGCAAATAAAATATTTACTATACAGACGGCTGAAGTCCAGTGAGTGCTTATTCTATTTTTGAGATTATTTGACATATCTATATAGCACCCTGGCAGTTGAAGACAGATGGTAAGAGTGCATACACCTACAAAAGCAAATATATATATATATATATATATACACAAGCATACATATACACACACCTAAATATATATATATATATATATATATATACACACACACAAGCATACATATACATATACACACACATATACACACACCTATATATATATATATATATATATATATACACACACACACACACTCGCACACAAGCATATATATACAGACGCACGAACGCATAAATATACACACATGCACATACACACACACACACAAGCATAAACATTCACATGCACATACATACATACACAAGCATACATATACACACATACACAAGCTCTTCCCTCCTGACCTGCATGATGCCTGCCATATGCTGACACGAAGTGAAGTTATCAGGACGATCACTTCCTCCCAGGACTTGGCTGCAGTACAACAGGAGCCGGGGACAGTTCAACAGGAGCCGGGGGCTCAATCCGGGGACTGTCCCCTAAAATCGGGGACATCTGGTCACCCTACCTTGGGGGGGAGTCTTTGAAGTCCAGAAGATATCCTTGGGACACAATTTCTAAAGCCCAGGAATCGTGAACATCTCTTGCCCCAGCCTGAGCGAAGAGAGAGAGTCTGCCCCCTACTAGATCCGGTCCCGGATCGGGAGCTACCCCTTCATGCTGTCTTAGAGGCAGCAGCAGGCTTCTTGGCCTGTTTACCTTTGGTCCAAGCCTGGTTAGGTCTCCAGACTGACTTGGATTGGACAGAATTCCCCTCTTGCTTTGCTGCAGGGGAAGCTGAATCGGGACCTTTGAAGTTCCGAAAGGAACGAAAATTATTTTGTTTGGTCCTCATCTTATTTGTTTTATCCTGAGGGAGGGCATGGCCTTTCCCTCCAGTGATGTCTGAAATAATTTCTTTCAGTGCAGGCCCTTTGAAAGGGATGTTCAACAATTTAGATTTTGATGACACATCAGCAGACCAGGACTTAAGCCATAACGCTCTGCGTGCTAAAATGGCAAAACCTGAATTCTTTGCCATTAATTTAGCCATTTGGAAAGCGGCATCTGTACTGAAAGAATTAGCCAACTTAAGGGCCTTAATTCTATCCATAATATCCTCTAATGGAGTCTCCACCTGGAGAGCCTCTTCTAGAGCCTCAAACCAGAAAGCAGCTGCAGTAGTTACAGGAACAATGCATGCAATAGGTTGGAGAAGAAAACCTTGATGAACAAAAATTTTCTTTAGGAGACCCTCTAATTTTTTATCCATAGGATCTTTGAAAGCACAACTGTCTTCGATAGGTATAGTTGTACGCTTAGCAAGAGTAGAAATAGCTCCCTCCACCTTAGGAACAGTCTGCCACGAGTCCTGTATGGTGTCAGATATGGGAAACATTTTCTTAAAAACAGGAGGGGGAGCGAACGGAATACCTGGTCTATCCCACTCCTTAGTAACAATAGTCACAATCCTCTTAGGGACTGGAAAAACATCAGTGTAAACAGGAACCTCTAAGTATCTGTCCATTTTACACAATTTCTCTGGGACCACTATAGGGTCACAATCGTCTAGAGTAGCTAATACCTCCTTGAGGAATAAGCGGAGGTGTTCAAGCTTAAATTTAAAGGCCATCCTATCAGAATCTGTCTGAGGGAGCGTCTTTCCTGAATCAGAAATACGGCTACTAAAGCGTCAGACGGCTCAGCATTTGTTCTTAACCCAGAGCTGTCACGCTTTCCTTGTAAACCAGGCAGTTTAGAGAAAACCTCTGTGAGGGTTTTATTCATAACTATGGCCATGTCTTGTAAAGTAAATGAATTTGACGCATTAGAGGTACATCACTTGTGCGGGCGTTACTGGTTGTGACACTTGGGGAGAGCTAGATGCTAAACCCTCATTTCCTTCTAACTGAGAATCATCTATTGCAATATTTTTAAGTGCTAAAATATGCTCTTTATAATTTATAGACATATCAGTGCAAGTGGGACACATTCTAAGAGGGGGTTCCACAATGGCTTCTAAACACATAGAAAAAGGATTTTCCTTGGTGTCAGACATGTTAAACAGGCTAGTAATGAAACAAACAAGCTTGGAAAACACTTTAATCAAAGTAAATAACACTTTAAACAAAAACGGTACTGTGCCTTTAAGAGAAAAAAAGCTGCACAAACTCTGCAAAACAGTGTAAAAAAGCAGTAAACAAAACAAAATTTTTACAGTAGCATCATAAAGCCTTAGTAACTTTGCACCACTATGCAAATAAACAATTAACTTCTTAATGTAAAAACCGGATTGAAAAAACTTAAAAACCGGTAAAATAACGTTCAGCACCTTGCCACAGCTCTGCTGTGGCGCCTACCTGCCCTTTAGGAGCGATTTGTTGGGGAAAAAAACTCTTTACAGCCCTCAAATACAGCAGGAATCTCTGGAGAAGTAGCTGGATGCTTCTGAGGTAAATAAACTGTGCAGGCCCCTCCCACCTTACTCGATGTTATGGGGCCTAAAAGAAACACCACAGAGTGTTTCTTAAACTAGCCATGTGGGTTAATAACCCTTAAACAAGCCACAAAGACCCCTTAAAGTCCCTCAAAAAACGTTATATTTGTAATTAAACCAAAACGTTTTTTCCTAACAGTGTCACCAGTAACTAATGAGCCCTTTATGCAAGCTTGGATTCCTCTTTTACTGAATACAGCTTACCTTTCCCTCATGGGGATATTGCCAGCCTTTTCTAGAAATAACAAGTCTGTCTAGAAAAAAAATAGACTGAACATACCTTAATGAAGTTTAGCCTGCAAACTGTTCCCCCAACTGAAGTTTTCCTGTACTCTTCAGCCCTTGTGAGAACAGCAGTGGATCTTAGTTACAAAATGCCAAGATCATCATCCTCCTTGCAGAAATCTTCATCCCTTTTCTGCCAGAGAGTAAATAGTACACACCGGTACCATTTAAAATAACAAACTTTTGCTTGAGAAAATAAAAACTAACATTTTTGTCACCACACTCACTTTACTCTTCCTAGCAGTTAAGCAGGCAAAGAGAATGACTGGGGGGCGGAGCTAAGGGAGGAGCTATATAGACAGCTCTGCTGTGGGTGCTCTCTTTGCCACTTCCTGTAGGGAAGGAGAATATCCCACAAGTATGGATGAATCCGTGGACTTGATACATCTTACAAGAGAAAATGGCTGTTTCGCGGGCATTCTCAGGTCCGCCCATGGCCGCACCCTGGTCCGCCTCTCATCCTCCCTCTCCGCCTCCGTTTTCATGAAGAATAAAGAATGCTTTTTTTTCATGAAAATAGCGTACTCTCGCGGTTTTTAAACCGCGGCGATTAATCGCGGTTAAAAACCGCATGTGCGGTTAATCGTGCAGCCCTAGTATAGATATGTATGCTTGTGTGTGTATGTGCATGTGTGTGTATGTGAATGTGTGTAAATGTTTGCTTGTGTGTGTGTGTGTGCATGTGTGTATATGTATGCTCGTGTGTGTGAGAGAAATAGCGTATATATATATCATACAATCACTCCATAAACCCATACCAAATACACTGCATACATAATTTGTGGAAAATATGCTAATAAATTAGTTTGCCATTTGTAAATAAAAAAAAAAATGTCCCCGCATTTCATTTTAAAAATCTGGTCACCTTGGTGCATAGGGAGAATAAGACAAACAAAAAACAGCAGAAAAAAAAAGGAGTTAGATTTGACAGTTCAACTGAGAACTAATCCGAGTATAAATTATGTTGTTGCATTCGTTTAAACTAAAAAGGGGTATAGGCTATAGCAATAATAAATCAATAATTAAATGCTATAGCCTAGATTCTATGCTAGCTACCCTGTACTTATAGCACCCTTGTACAACAATGTTGCAGGGCTGTCGCTAATAATATTGGTAATTCATCATAAACATCCCATTAAAAATGTGGACGTTTAAAACGATACACAGTTACCAAGTAATAATGGTACAAATTTTATTCCCTTTATACAGGTGGTGAGAGTCCACAATCCATTCCTCCTGGGAATTGACTTTCCTGACCACTGAGGCAGATTCCCAAACTCCAAGAGCCCTATAAAACCCGTCCCACCTCTATGGTAACTAGTCTTGCCTTATCCTCCGCTGGAGGTAGGTAAAGGATGAAGGTGCTCCAGATGTTTTCTACGAGTGGGGTCTCAGACTGAGTTGAGGCCCAATTTTCCCCTCAGAGTGCTATTGTTTGACAGAGGGGTGTGTTGGGACTATTGGGTAGTGTCAGAATTACACCTTGCTGGGAGTTAGTGAAAAGCCTGCCACAGGTGTCGCAGAGACATGTCCTTTGCCTCTTCCTGTTGGGATGTCAGCATTGGTTTGCCTTTCTACTGGATTATGTATTGACTTCCCCGTAGTTGGGTGCCTATCCTGTTGAAGGGATAGTATACACTAATTTTCATATAACTGCATGTAATAGACACTACTCTAAAGATACTGATACAAAAATCCAGTATAAAACCGTGTAAAAACTTACTTAGAGGCTTCCAGTATAGCTCTGTTTAAAAGGTTACTGGAACACCCACTGCAAGTGGGAAATAGCAGACATTCCCCCCTCCCCCTTTCTTTCCATATGAAAACAAACAGAAGCAAGCTGGAGTAGGTATACTTCGGTATTCTCCTAACTAATCTTTGGAGCTTGGTTAGGAGTCTGAAAATCAGAGCAATGTTATTTAAAAAACTAAATTTATGCTTACCTGATAAATTACTTTCTTTTACGATATGACGAGTCCACGGATTTCATCCTTACTTGTGGGATATTAACCTCCTGCTAACAGGAAGTAGCCCCTCCCCTTCCCCTCCACCCTCAGTCATTCGGCCGAAGGTATAGGAAGAGAAAAAGGAAAGGCTAAAAGGTGCAGAGGTGACTGAAGTTTACAAAAAATATAAAGAAAAACTGTCTTAAAAAGAACAGGGTGGACCGTGGACTCGTCATATCGTAAAAGAAAGTAATTTATCAGGTAAGCATACATTTAGTTTTATTTTACAAAGATATGACGAGTCCACAGATTTCATCCTTACTTGTGGGAAACCAATACCAAAGCAATAGGACACGGATGAAAGGGAGGGACAAGACAGGAACCTAAATGGAAGGCACCACTGCTTGAAGAACCTTTCTCCCAAAAATAACCTTAGAAGAAGCAAAAGTATCAAATTTGTAAAATTTTGAAAAGTGTGAAGGGACGACCAAGTCGCAGCCTTACAAATCTGTTGAACAGTTGCATCGCTTTTAAAAGCCCATGTGGAAGCCACAGCCCTAGAAGAATGAGCCATAATTCTTTCAGGAGGCTGCTGTCCAGCAGTCTCATATGCCAGGCGGATGATACTTCTCAGCCAAAAAGAAAGAGAGGTAGCCGTAGCTTTCTGACCCCTACGCTTTCCAGATTGAACAATGAATAAAAAAGAAGATTGACGGAAATCCTTAGTTGCCTGTAAGTAAAACTTTAAGGCATGGACCACATCCAAATTATGCAACATACGCTCCTTCTTAGAAGAAGGGTTAGGACATAAGGAAGGAACAACAATTTCCTGATTAATATTCTTATTTGAAACAACCTAAAAACAGAACTTTCCAGGATAACAATTTGATATCCATGGAATGCATTGGTTCAAACAGAACCCCTTGAAGAACTCAAAGAACTAAATTCAAACTCCAGGGAGGAGTAATGGGTCTAAATACAGGCTTAATTCTAGATAAAGCCTGACAAAAAGACTGAACATCTGGTACATTTGCATACAAAGAGAGAAGCGCTCTACCAGGAACGAACAACAGCTCAGTGGCTTGTTCTATGGCGATTTACCACCCGGAAGCAGCCTCTTTTAGACCAGTGTGCTTTTCACAGAAGAAAACTTTCCTGAAGTATATCAGTCTGATCCCGCCAAGTAAGGTCAGTCCAGCCCCGAAATACCAGGCAATTCTCCTCTGAACAAGGAACATGACAACCCCAGACGATCATTTCGGCCTCCTATGGGCCTCGTCAGTGAGGTGCAGCCACATTCCTCTAAGCACACTGGGCAAGGAGTCCACGTCTGGTTTCCCCCATCACCAATAGGGAGACTTCCCCAGGGTCATAATAATTTGCATACAAAGAGAGAAGCGCTCTACCAGGAACGAACAACAGCTCAGTGGCTTGTTCTATGGCGATTTACCACCCGGAAGCAGCCTCTTTTAGACCAGTGTGCTTTTCACAGAAGAAAACTTTCCTGAAGTATATCAGTCTGATCCCGCCAAGTAAGGTCAGTCCAGCCCCGAAATACCAGGCAATTCTCCTCTGAACAAGGAACATGACAACCCCAGACGATCGTTTCGGCCTCCTATGGGCCTCGTCAGTGAGGTGCAGCCACATTCCTCTAAGCACACTGGGCAAGGAGTCCACGTCTGGTTTCCCCCATCACCCATAGGGAGACTTCCCCAGGGTCATAATAATTTGCATACAAAGAGAGAAGCGCTCTACCAGGAACGAACAACAGCTCAGTGGCTTGTTCTATGGCGATTTACCACCCGGAAGCAGCCTCTTTTAGACCAGTGTGCTTTTCACAGAAGAAAACTTTCCTGAAGTATATCAGTCTGATCCCGCCAAGTAAGGTCAGTCCAGCCCCGAAATACCAGGCAATTCTCCTCTGAACAAGGAACATGACAACCCCAGACGATCGTTTCGGCCTCCTATGGGCCTCGTCAGTGAGGTGCAGCCACATTCCTCTAAGCACACTGGGCAAGGAGTCCACGTCTGGTTTCCCCCATCACCCATAGGGAGACTTCCCCAGGGTCATAATAATTTGCATGCAAAGAGAGAAGCGCTCTACCAGGAACGAACAACAGCTCAGTGGCTTGTTCTATGGCGATTTACCACCCGGAAGCAGCCTCTTTTAGACCAGTGTGCTTTTCACAGAAGAAAACTTTCCTGAAGTATATCAGTCTGATCCCGCCAAGTAAGGTCAGTCCAGCCCCGAAATACCAGGCAATTCTCCTCTGAACAAGGAACATGACAACCCCAGACGATCGTTTCGGCCTCCTATGGGCCTCGTCAGTGAGGTGCAGCCACATTCCTCTAAGCACACTGGGCAAGGAGTCCACGTCTGGTTTCCCCCATCACCCATAGGGAGACTTCCCCAGGGTCATAATAATTTGCATACAAAGAGAGAAGCGCTCTACCAGGAACGAACAACAGCTCAGTGGCTTGTTCTATGGCGATTTACCACCCGGAAGCAGCCTCTTTTAGACCAGTGTGCTTTTCACAGAAGAAAACTTTCCTGAAGTATATCAGTCTGATCCCGCCAAGTAAGGTCAGTCCAGCCCCGAAATACCAGGCAATTCTCCTCTGAACAAGGAACATGACAACCCCAGACGATCGTTTCGGCCTCCTATGGGCCTCGTCAGTGAGGTGCAGCCACATTCCTCTAAGCACACTGGGCAAGGAGTCCACGTCTGGTTTCCCCCATCACCCATAGGGAGACTTCCCCAGGGTCATAATAATTTTCATACAAAGAGAGAAGCGCTCTACCAGGAACGAACAACAGCTCAGTGGCTTGTTCTATGGCGATTTACCACCCGGAAGCAGCCTCTTTTAGACCAGTGTGCTTTTCACAGAAGAAAACTTTCCTGAAGTATATCAGTCTGATCCCGCCAAGTAAGGTCAGTCCAGCCCCGAAATACCAGGCAATTCTCCTCTGAACAAGGAACATGACAACCCCAGACGATCGTTTCGGCCTCCTATGGGCCTCGTCAGTGAGGTGCAGCCACATTCCTCTAAGCACACTGGGCAAGGAGTCCACGTCTGGTTTCCCCCATCACCCATAGGGAGACTTCCCCAGGGTCATAATAATTTGCATACAAAGAGAGAAGCGCTCTACCAGGAACGAACAACAGCTCAGTGGCTTGTTCTATGGCGATTTACCACCCGGAAGCAGCCTCTTTTAGACCAGTGTGCTTTTCACAGAAGAAAACTTTCCTGAAGTATATCAGTCTGATCCCGCCAAGTAAGGTCAGTCCAGCCCCGAAATACCAGGCAATTCTCCTCTGAACAAGGAACATGACAACCCCAGACGATCGTTTCGGCCTCCTATGGGCCTCGTCAGTGAGGTGCAGCCACATTCCTCTAAGCACACTGGGCAAGGAGTCCACGTCTGGTTTCCCCCATCACCCATAGGGAGACTTCCCCAGGGTCATAATAATTTGCATACAAAGAGAGAAGCGCTCTACCAGGAACGAACAACAGCTCAGTGGCTTGTTCTATGGCGATTTACCACCCGGAAGCAGCCTCTTTTAGACCAGTGTGCTTTTCACAGAAGAAAACTTTCCTGAAGTATATCAGTCTGATCCCGCCAAGTAAGGTCAGTCCAGCCCCGAAATACCAGGCAATTCTCCTCTGAACAAGGAACATGACAACCCCAGACGATCGTTTCGGCCTCCTATGGGCCTCGTCAGTGAGGTGCAGCCACATTCCTCTAAGCACACTGGGCAAGGAGTCCACGTCTGGTTTCCCCCATCACCCATAGGGAGACTTCCCCAGGGTCATAATAATTTGCATACAAAGAGAGAAGCGCTCTACCAGGAACGAACAACAGCTCAGTGGCTTGTTCTATGGCGATTTACCACCCGGAAGCAGCCTCTTTTAGACCAGTGTGCTTTTCACAGAAGAAAACTTTCCTGAAGTATATCAGTCTGATCCCGCCAAGTAATCTGGTACATTTGCCAAATGTTTGTGAAACAGAATTGACAAAGCTGAAATTTGTCCCCTTAAGGAACTTGCTGATAACCCTTTTTCCAATCCTTCTTGGAAAAAAGACAGAATCCTAGGAATCCCAACTTTACTCCATGAGTAACTCTTGGATTTACACCAATAAAGATATTTACACCATATCTTATGATAGATTTTTCTAGTGACAGGCTTTCTAGCCTATAACAAAGTATTGATGACCGAATCAGAGAATCCTCGCTTCAATAAAATCAAGCGTTCAATCTCCGCGCAGTCAGCTGCAGAGAAATTAGATTTGGATGTTGGAAAGGACCTTGAATGAGAAGGTCCTGACTCAATGGAAGTTTCCACGGTGGCAGAGAGGACATGTCCACTAGATCCGCATACCAAATCCTGCGTGGCCATGCAGTCACTATCAGGATCACTTAAGCTCTCTCCTGTTAGATTCGAGCAATCACGCATGGAAGGAGAGGAAACGGTGGAAACACATAAGCTAGGCTGAACAACCAAGGCACTGCCAAGGCATCTATCAGTTCGGCCTGAGGATCCCTTGACCGGGGATCATATCTTGGAAGCTTGGCATTCTGTCGAGATGCCATCAAATCCAATTCCGGTCTGCCCCATCTGAGAATCAATGAGGCAAATACCTCCGGGTGAAGTTCCCACTCCCCCGGATGAAAAGTCTGCCGACTTAGAAAATCTGCTTCCCAGTTCTCTACTCCTGGGATGTAGATTGCTGACAAATTACAAGAGTGGGCCTCCGCCCAACTGATTATCTTGGATACCTCTATCATCGCTAAGGAACTCCTTGTTCCCCCCTGATGATTGATAAATGCCACAGTTGTGATGTTGTCCGACTGGAATCTGATGAGTTTGGCCGAAGCCAACTGAGGCCACGCCTGAAGCGTATTGAATATTGCTCTTAGTTCCAGAATATTGATTGGAAGTAGAGACTCCACTTGAGTCCAAACACCCTGAGCCTTCAGGGAGTTCCAAACTGCACCCCAGCCCAGAAGGCTGGCATCTGTTGTCACTATCACCCACAAGGGTCTGCGGAAACAAGTCCCTTGGGACAGATGATCCGGCGACAACCATCAAAGAAAAGAGTTTCTGGTCTCTTGATCCAGATTTATCTGAGGAGATAAATCTGCATAATCCCCATTCCACTGTCCGAGCATGCACAGTTGCAGTGATCTGATGGACGAGGAATGGACTGAAGTGCTCGGCAAGTATTTAGAATCTTTGATTTTCTGACCTCCGTCAGAAAAATCTTCATGGCTACCGAGTCTATCAGAGTTCCCAAGAAAGGAACCCTTGTCTGTGGGACAAGTGAACTCTTCTCTATGTTCACCTTCCAGCCGTGGGTTCTCAGAAAAGACAACACTGTGTCCGTGTGAGAGTTTGTCAGATGATATGTTGACGCCTGAATCAGAATATCGTCCAGATAAGGTGCCACCGCTATTGCTCGCGGTCTGAGAACCACCAAAAGAGACCCTAGAACCTTTGTGAAGATTCTGGATGCTGTGGCCAACCCGAAAGGAAGAGCCACAAACTGATAATGTTTGTCCAAGAAGGCAAACCTTAGAAACCGATGATGATCCTTGTGAATTGGAATATGAAGGTAAGCATCCTTTAAATCCACGGTAGTCATATATTGACCGTCCTGGATCATTGGTAAGATTGTTCGTATAGTCTCCATCTTGAACGATGGGACTCTGAGAAACTTGTTTAGACACTTGAGATCTAAAATGGGTCTGAAAGTTCCCTCTTTTTTGGGAACCACAAATAGGTTTGAGTAAAACCCCTGTCCCTGTTCCAATTTTGATACTGGACAAATTACTCCCATAGTAGAAAGGTCTTTTACACAGCGAAAGAACGCCTCTCTTTTTATCTGGTTTGCATATAACTTTGAAAGATGAAATCTCCCTCTTGGAAGAAAGTCCTTGAATTCCAATTGATAACCGTGGGTCACTATTTCTAGTGCCCAGGGATCCTGAACATCTCTTGCCCAAGCCTGAGCAAAGAAAGAGAGTCTGCCCCCTACTAGATCCAGTCCCGGATCGGGGGCCGCCCCTTCATGCTATCTTAGGAGCAGCAGCTGGCTTTTTTGATTGTTTACCCTTATTCCAGTTCTGATTAGGTCTCCAGACTGACTTAGATTGGGTAAAATTCCCTTTCTGCTTTGAGGAAGAAGAAGCGGGGGGTCCTCCTTTAAAGTTCTGAAAGGAACAAAAATTATTCTGTTTACCCCTCATTTTAACCGAATCATCCTGAGGTAGGGCATGGCCTTTACCTCCTGTAATATCAGAAATGATTTCCTTCAATTCTGGCCTGAAAGGGGTCTTACCTTTAAAGGGAATAGCTAAAAGCTTATGTTTTGATGACACATCAGCAGACCAAGATTTGAACCACAATGCCCTACGTGCTAAAATAGCAAATCCTGCATTTTTTGCAATTTGAAAAGCAGCATCAGTAATAAAAGAATTAGCTAGCTTGAGAGCCTTAATTCTATCTAAGATGTCATCTAATGGAATCTCAACCTTAAGAGACTCTTCTAGAGCCTCAAACCAAAAAGCTGCTGCAGTAGTTACTGGAACAATGCAAGTCGTAGGTTGTAAAAGAAACCCCTGATTAACAAATAATCTCTTTAGAAGACCCTCTAATTTCTTATCCATAGGGTCTTTGAAAGCACAACTATCCTCAATGGGTATAGTAGTACGCTTAGCTAGGGTAGATATAGCTCCCTCTACCTTAGGGACCGTTTGCCATGAGTCCCGAATGGTATCTGATATGGAAAACATTTTCTTAAAATTAGGAGGGGGAAAAAACGGTATACCTGGTCTATCCCATTCCTTTCTAACAATTTCCGAAATTCTCTTAGGAACCGGAAAAACATCAGTGTAAGTAGGTACTTCCAAATATTTATCCATTTTACACAATTTCTCTGGAGGAATCACAATAGGGTCACAATCATCCAGAATCGCTAAAACCTCCCTAAGTAACAGGCGGAGGTGTTCAAGCTTAAATTTAAATGACATAGCATCCGAATCTGTCTGAGACATAACATTCCCTAAATCAGAAATTTCACCCTCAGACAGTAATTCCCTGATCCCCAAATCAGAGCACTGTGAGGGAACATCGGAAATAGCTAATAAAGCATCAGAGGATTCAGTATTTACATTAATACTTGACCTACTGCGTTTACCCTGCAACACTGGTAATTTAGACAATACCTCTGTAAGAGTAGTTGACATAACTGCAGCCATCTCCTGCAGAGTAAAGGAATTAGACGCACTAGAAGTACTAGGCGTCGCTTGTGTGGGTGTTAAAGGTTGTGACACTTGGGGGGAGAATTGGATGGCATATCCTGATTCTCTTCAGACTGAGAATCATTCTTAGGCACACTTTATTCAAAATATGCTTTTTACATTGTAAAGCCCTTTCAGTACAAAAGTTACACAATGTTAGAGGGGGTTGCAAAATAGCTTCTAAACACATAGAACAATGAGAAACCTCAATGTCAGACATGTTGAACAGACTAGTAATACCACAAAAGTCGTTTAAACACTTATTTATAGCATAAAATAAACATTAGAAAAAACGTGTACTGTGCCTTTAAGAAAAGAAAAAGTGAACAATTTTTCCAAAATGCACAAAAAACGTTAAATTATTCCCAAATTTAACTTAAATATCGTTGGTTAATCCAAAAATTACTGCACCCAGAAGCAAGGGCAGAAATAAGGCTTTAGAAGTACTTATATCAACATCTAGACAAAAGATAGATAAAAATACCCTCTACACCTTGCCACAGCTCTGCTGTGGCGCCTACCTGCCCCCAGAGTACTTCGAATCAAGTTTCCAACCCTTTAGACCAGCTACACAGTCCAGGAGCCACCGAGTTACTGTTTGCTGCTGCTAAGCCTGAAGGAAAATGCGCCAAAATAGGCTCCGCCCCTTAAGGTCAAAAGTTGGAGTAGGCCCAAACAACACCGCATCGGAATTCAGTTTTGCACTAAAGTAGAAATACACACACAATACAACCCTCAAGCATAAAACCAATAAGTTTTAAGTGCCAAAAATAAAAAACATAAAACATTGTTTTTTACATTGTCTCCCATGTCACATAATGCCCAAATATCAACTAATGATAAATATAATATAGGGACTCCAGTAACACCCCTCTTATTAAAATAGGTTTTACTGCTTACCCCATCCCCATACAGGGAAATAATGCCAGCCAGTTCTGATACACCAAGTCTCCTCAGAAAAAAAGGCTGCGCATACCTTAATGCTGCTTAGCATGAAACCGGTCTCCACACTGAAGATGTCTCATGGTTACCTTCAGAAGTCTTGTGGGAACCAGCGTGGATCTTAGTTACAAATGCTAAGATCATCAAACCTCAGGGCAGAAATCTTCTTCCATATCCCCCTGAGGAAAATAGTACACACTGGTACCATTTAAAATAAAAATCTTCTTGATTGAAGAAACTAAAACTAACACCTCACTTTACCATGTCTTCCTAGTATAACACAGGCAAAGAGAATGACTGAGGGTGGAGGGGAAGGGGAGGGGCTATATATACAGCTCTGCTGTGGTGCTCTTTGCCACTTCCTGTTAGCAGGAGGTTAATATCCCACAAGTAAGGATGAAATCCGTGGACTCGTCATATCTTTGTAAAAGAAATAAGCAAAACTATCCATTTAAAAAACAAACAAACAAAAAAACCTGTATGGGCTGTACAAATGGATCATCTACAAAACATTTATTCCAAAAAAAATCTAGTGTATAATGTCCCTTTAAGTCTCTCCCCTGTTTACATAATGTTATCTGCAGAGCAGCCAAGTCTTGGGACTGCATTATCCAATCAGAGGCAGACAGACTGTCAAATCAAAACCAGGAATAGAATCAAAGTTTCCAGCTTTTCAGTATGTTGTGCAGGCTGTAGTTTTGCAGCATTGAAACTGAGTACTTGCAAATACACTCCGGAAAACGTTTCAACTCTGCAAAGACATATCAACAATATACATAATGCAGCCTGTGCAACGTAGAGAAGAACTGGAAGCTGTGACTATCTGTTTCTCTCTCTTGCTGTGACTGGACAGTGTGTCTGTGCCTCTGATTAGATAATATCACCCACTGCCTGCCTCAATACCTGAAAAGCTTATAAACATGCTGCTGTGTTCTCTATCATTACATTAGCACGTGTCGGTTTAGGGTTTGCGAATGGTGGCTTGTCTGATTTGTGCATGCCGGGTTTGCGCACTTTGGATAGTTGGGTTAGCATGTGCATTCCTTAATACATGTCGGGTGCATGTGCATTCCTGCTTTAGTCTTAGTACTATCTGATATGAGGTGCGCTCGTTTTTCTTTTCTGGTTAGCGCTCTAAGGTCTTGCTGTCCTTATTTAATTATGTATTTGAAGGGGGTTTTCCCCTTGCTTAATGTGCTTTTTTGGGGGAATATAGTCTAATGATTTATTATCTCTAAATTTTTCAGAATTTCATTTATTATGGAGCCTTCTGTGTCAGTCCCTGAAACCTCTTTAAAAGCCAACTTGTCTGACCACTCTCCTACCAATGTGAAGTGTGTATATTGTAAACAAGCTGATCTATTGCATCAAGCTCAGCTGTGCAACTCTTGATTAAATATTATGATGCATTCAAATCAGACTAATGATGTTGCTTCTAAAAGTTCTTGCCCTCCTACAATCTGTTCTACAGAGGGGAGTTCTACAGATTTGTATCCGTGATTTAAGGATTTTGTATGCTCTGCTATATCTGAAATGCTGGTGGCTCTGCTCCTTCAAGTAAGCATAACAGGCCAGTTCATGATTTACCTTCTACTAGTTCTAATCCTGTACTTACTACTGTGTCAAATCCTGGTCCAGTTGATTCAGCCCCAGAGGGTCTCTAAGATAGTTTGCAAGGATTGGTCTAAGCCTGGTACCCCTTTTAATTCTTCTGCTAGATTTAGGAAGATGTATCCTTTGCCAGCATCTAATGTTGAAATTGTTCCTAAAGTGGATGGGGCTGTTACTATGGATTTTGATGGGGTGTAGCGCCAAAGACGAGCCCCTATAGCTCTGAACAGTAGGCTAACTAGCTAGCTTGGAAAATGTACTAAGAAAATAAATGTGTTCAGAGCACCTCAAATGGGCTAGCTGTTGTACAATGTGTAGAGTGTGTATTTAGAAATATTTTAATTGTAAATCTAGTACTTTACACAAGAATAAAACATGTCACGGTGGGTACAGTGGTAATAAATGACAATAAAAACAATAAGATGTGGATCCACTCTTGTACAAATTAAATATTGAATATATCTATATAAAAACACTGAATATAAAATGATACAGAGGCAATAATAATGGTAGCCCCAATAAAAATATGAGAAAGTTAAAATTCCAAACAATCTCCTAGATTTGGAGTTTTGCGTTAGAAGGGGTGCTTTAGCTACGCGTGGTTTTTTCTGGCCGCACCTTTTAAATACCGCTGGTATTTAGAGTTCACAGAATGGCTGCGTTAGGCTCCAAAAAGGGAGCGTAGAGGCATATTTACCACCACTGCAACTCTCAATACCAGCGGTGCTTACGGACGCGGCCAGCTTAAAAAACGTGCTCGTGCACGATTCCCCCATAGAAAACAATGGGGCTGTTTGAGCTGAAAAAAAACCTAACACCTGCAAAAAAGCAGCGTTCAGCTCCTAACGCGGCCCCATTGTTTCCTATGGGGAAACACTTCCTACGTCTGCACCTAACACCCTAACATGTACCCCGAATCTAAACACCACTAACCTTACACTTATTAACCCCTAATCTGCCGACCCCGCTATCGCTGACCCCTGCATATTTTTTTTAACCCCTAATCTGCCGCTCCGTACACCGCCGCAACCTACATTATACCTATGTACCCCTAATCTGCTGCCCCTAACACCGCCGACCCCTATATTATATTTATTAACCCCTAATCTGCCCCCCACAACGTCGCCGCCAGCTACCTACAATAATTAACCCCTAATCTGCCGACCGGACCTCACCGCTACTATAATAAATGTATTAACCCCTAATCCACCTCACTAACCCTATAATAAATAGTATTAACCCCTAATCTGCCCTCCCTAACATCACCGACACCTAACTTCAAATATTAACCCCTAATCTGCCGACCGGACCTCGCCGCTACTCTAATAAATGTATTAACCCCTAAAGCTAAGTCTAACCCTAACACTAACACCCCCCTAAGTTAAATATAATTTTTATCTAACGAAATAAATTAACTCTTATTAAATAAATGAATCCTATTTAAAGCTAAATACTTACCTGTAAAATAAACCCTAATATAGCTACAATATAAATTATAATTATATTGTAGATATTTTAGGATTTATATTTATTTTACAGGCAACTTTGTATTTATTTTAACCAGGTACAATAGCTATTAAATAGTTATTAACTATTTAATAGTTACCTAGTTAAAATAATTACAAAATTACCTGTAAAATAAATCCTAACCTAAGTTACAATTAAACCTAACACTACACTAGAAATAAATTAATTAAATAAAATACCTACAATTATATACAATTAAACCTAACACTGGACCGGCAACCATCTTCTTCCAAGCGGTGACAAGTGGCTCCATCTTGAAGACCTCCGGCGCGGATCCATCCTCTTCTTCCGACGTCCTAAGTCCGAATGAAGCTTCCTTTAAATGACGTCATCCAAGATAGCGTCCCTCGAATTCCGATTGGCTGATAGGATTCTATCAGCCAATCGGAATTAAGGTAGGAAAAATCTGATTGGCTGATGGAATCAGCCAATCAGATTCAAGTTCAATCCGATTGGCTGATCCAATCAGCCAATCAGATTGAGCTTGCATTCTATTGGCTGATCGGAACAGCCAATAGAATGCGAGCTCAATCTGATTGGCTGATTCAATCATCCAATCAGATTTTCCCTACCTTAATTCCGATTGGCTCATAGAATCCTATCAGCCAATCGGAATTCGAGGGACGCCATCTTGGATGACGTCATTTAAAGGAAGCTTCATTCGGACTTAGGACGTCGGAAGAAGAGGATGGATCCGCGCCGGAGGTCTTCAAGATGGAGCCGCTTGTCACCGCTTGGAAGAAGATGGTTGCCGGTCCGGATCTACTCTTCTGCCCGGATAGGATGAAGACTTTGGAGCCTCTTCTGGACCTCTTCAGCCGGAGAAGACTTCAGCCGGATGATGGATCTCCAGCCCCCGCTTGGGCTTGGATGAAGACTTTGGAGCCTGGAGCGATCGGTGATACCGGGCATGGTGAAGACAAAGTAGGAAGATCTTCAGGGGCTTAGTGTTAGGTTTATTTAAGGGGGGTTTAGGTTAGATTAGGGGTATGTGGGTGGTGGGTTGTAATGTTGGGGGGGTAATGTATGTTTTTTTTTACAGGCAAAAGAGCTGAATTCTTTGGGGTATGCCCCGCAAAAGGCCCTTTTAAGGGCTGGTAAGGTAAAAGAGCTTTTCTATTTTAATTTTAGAATAGGGTAGGGCATTTTTTTATTTTGGGGGGCTTTGTTATTTTATTAGGGGACTTAGAGTAGGTGTAATTAGCTTAAAATTGTTGTAATATTTTTATTATGTTTGTAATTAATTTTTTTATTTTTTGTAACTTAGCTTTTTTTATTTTTTGTACTTTAGTTAGTTTATTTAATTGTATTTATTTGTAGGTATTTTATTTAATTAATTTATTGATAGTGTAGTGTTAGGTTTAATTAGGTAGGATTTATTTTACAGGTAATTTTGTAATTATTTTAACTAGATAACTATTAAATAGTTAATAACTATTTAATAGCTATTGTACCTGGTTAAAATAAATACAAAGTTGCCTGTAAAATAAATATAAATCCTAAAATAGCTACAATATAATTATAATTTATATTGTAGCTATATTAGGGTTTATTTTACAGGTAAGTATTTAGCTTTAAATAGGAATAATTTATTTAATAAGAGTTAATTTATTTTGTTAGATTTAAATTATATTTAACTTAGGGGGATGTTAGGGTTAGGGTTAGACTTAGCTTTAGGGGTTAATACATTTATTATAGTAGCGGTGAGGTCCGGTCGGCAGATTAGGGGTTAATACTTGAAGTTAGGTGTCGGCGATGTTAGGGAGAACAGATTAGGGGTTAATAATATTTATTATAGGGTTATTGAGGCGGGAGTAAGGCGGATTAGGGGTTAATAACTTTATTATAGTAGCAGTGAGGTCCGGTTGGCAGATTAGGGGTTAATAATTGTAGGTAGGTGGCGGCGACGTTGGGGGGGGCAGATTAGGGGTTAATAAATATTATATAGGGGTCGGCGGTGTTAGGGGCAGCAGATTAGGGGTACATAGGGATAACGTAGGTTGCGGCGGTGTGCGGTCGGCAGATTAGGGGTTAAAAAATTTTATTAGCGTGGCGGCGATGTGGGGGGACCTCGGTTTAGGGGTACATAGGTAGTTTATGGGTGTTAGTGTACTTTAGAGCACAGTAGTTAAGAGCTTTATGAACCGGCGTTAGCCCAGAAAGCTCTTAACTACTGACTTTTTTCTGCGGCTGGAGTTTTGTCGTTAGATTTCTAACCCTCACTTCAGCCAAGACTCTAAATACCGGCGTTAGAAAGATCCCATTGAAAAGATAGTATACGCAATTGGCGTAGGGGGATCTGCGGTATGGAAAAGTTGCGGCTGCAAAGTGAGCGTTAGACCCTTACCTACAAGACTCCAAATACCAGCGGTAGCCCAAAACCAGCGTTAGGAGCCTCTAACGCTGGTTTTGATGGCTAACGCCAAACTCTAAATCTAGCCGAATGTCTGAAAGAAATCAATCCAATGTGTGGATTAATAAAATGCAGTAAATCAAATGAATGGATTGCTGATATCGACTAGGAGGAGGATACCATAAGAGATATTATGTACCAGTGTTGGTGGTGATAATGTGTATAAAAAGGGAGTGAAAAATTATCCTTAGTGATTGCAAATATAAAGAAAACAGACAGCGTCAACTTGCTTATTCAAAAGGGAAAAAATTTATGTGAAAAATTGAAAAAATTACAAGGGAAAAAATGAAAAAATGCTGCTCAAAAAATGAAAAAAGAGAACAAGGTCAGTGATCAAAGAAAAAAAAAAAAAAAAGGAAAAAAGAGAACAAATTCAGTGATTGTAATCCAAGAAACAAAATCTTAAAAAAGGTTAAATGTGAAGATCCAAAAGGAAACCTTATTTTCCTAGTGGTGAGAGTCCGCCTGAGGTTCCTGATGGTGAGAATAAAGTCAAGGGTCTTTTAGGTCAAACCCAATTAATGGGCTAGTGTTCCTGTTCCTGATGGTGAGAACCTTTGGTGGTTGGGAGAAACTCCAATCCAAAAAAAATGTTTTTCTTTTTAAATCATAAATTAAACCTAAAAGCAAATAAAAACAACAATAGTGTAGATGGTACTTAAAAACTTATATAAAATCAGAATAGTGCTTACCAGCTGTGGTCAACGCATTTCGGCCTCCTCTAGGCCTTTCTCAAGACTGCCAGCTGGTTGTCAAAAGTGTCCCTTTTGTAGTGAAAAGTTTGCGCAGCACACTTTTTGGCGCAAAACTTTTCACTACAAAAGGGACACTTTTGACAACCAGCTGGCAGTCTTGGCAGTATCTCACAACCACAGACTTGTGTTGTTTCTTCAACAGCATGGTGTGAAAATCAATTTTACAAAGAGTTCTCTTGTTCCTCAGTCAAGAGTTACTTTTTTGGGTGTTAAAATAAATTAATTTCCTATGAGGCTATCTGTGACAGAATTAAAACGGGTAAAGCAGGTTGCAGTTTGGTCAAATGATCAGTCTGCTCTGTCTCTTAGTATCTCTTTGTATGGAGGTTTTAGGCCAAACAAGACACAAGATTCTTACACTAATTGAAAGTGAGCTGATAACTCTGTCCAAAATTTCCCTGAAAGAGAACTTTGACTCTTGGTGGCACCCATCTTATATTTTTGATATCCTTGGAAATTTTTGCCTGTTTTTCCTGTGGACTTCTGTGGGACCGGATACAGTGGGAACATACAGCTTGACTAGAGGCTTGGAGAGCAAATATTTGTGGGGAAGTTAAAGTCTTTACTTATATTTAAGCAGTTATTGCATTTGAAGTCTTTATTGAGATAGGCATGATATAAATTATAAGCCCATTTATATATATATATATATTTACTACCCCTATAGTCTGGTTTATATTGTATAGGAAGATAATTCATCTAACAATACAAGAAATCCTTTCATAGATATTGTATAATTAATTTTTAGCTTGCTATAAGGAAAGCTCTGGACGTTACGTTTAAATATATTTAATTTAGTTATATTATATTCTTTAAGGCTGAGACTTGTTGAGGCATCATAAATGGTTTTTATTTATTTTTTTACTGGTTATTGGTATTCATCCTGAGTCTGACTAATGGCATTAAATTATTTAGTTCTCAGAACATAATTTTAAGGGTAACACTGGCTAAGATTGTATTAAATAACCGACGTTAGTAACACATATTGCATAATTGGTTCATGCTGGTTTATCTTACCTTGTTATAGACTTCACTGTTAGATTTGAACCTATAGGGTTAAAAACTAAGGCCTAGATTTGGAGTTCGGCGGTAGCCGTCAAAACCAGCGTTAGAGGCTCCTAACGCTGGTTTTGGCCGCCCGCTGGTATTTGGAGTCAGTGATTAAAGGGTCTAACGCTCACTTTTCAGCCGCAACTTTTCCATACCGCAGATCCCCCTACGCCATTTGCGTAGCCTATATTTTCAATGGGATCTTTCTAACGCTGGTATTTAGAGTCGTTTCTGAAGTGAGCGTTAGAGCTCTAACGACAAGATTCCAGCCGCCTGAAAATAGCAGGAGTTAAGAGCTTTCTGGCTAACGCCGGTTTATAAAGCTCTTAACTACTGTACCCTAAAGTACACTAACACCCATAAACTACCTATGTACCCCTAAACCGAGGTCCCCCCACACCGCCGCCACTCGATTAAAATTTTTAACCCCTAATCTGCCGACCGCCACCTACGTTATACTTATGTACCCCTAATCTGCTGCCCCTAACCCCGCCGACCCCTGTATTACATTTATTAACCCCTAACTTGCCCCCCACAACGTCGCCGCCAGCTACTTAAAATAATTAACCCCTAATCTTCCGACCGCAAATCGCCGCCACCTACGTTATCCCTATGTACCCCTAATCTGCTGCCCTAACATCGCCGACCCCTATATTATATTTATTAACCCCTAATCTGCCCCCCTCAATGTCGCCGACACCTGCCTACACTTATTAACCCCTAATCTGCCGAGCGGACCTGAGCGCTACTATAATAAATGTATTAACCCCTAATCCGCCTCACTAACCCTATCATAAATAGTATTAACCCCTAATCTGCCCTCCCTAACATCGCCGACACCTAACTTCAATTATTAACCCCTAATCTGCCGACCGGAGCTCACCGCTATTCTAATAAATGTATTAACCCCTAAAGCTAAGTCTAACCCTAACACTAACACCCCCCTAAGTTAAATATAATTTTTATCTAACGAAATAAATTAACTCTTATTAAATAAATTATTCCTATTTAAAGCTAAATACTTACCTGTAAAATAAATCATAATATAGCTACAATATAAATTATAATTATATTATAGCTATTTTAGGATTAATATTTATTTTACAGGCAACTTTGTAATTATTTTAACCAGGTACAATAGCTATTAAATAGTTAAGAACTATTTAATAGTTACCTAGTTAAAATAATAACAAATTTACCTGTAAAATAAATCCTAACCTAAGTTATAATTAAACCTAACACTACCCTATCAATAAAATAATTAAATAAACTACCTACAATTACCTACAATTAACCTAACACTACACTATCAATAAATTAATTAAACACAATTCCTACAAATAAATACAATTAAATAAACTAGCTAAAGTACAAAAAATAAAAAAGAACTAAGTTACAGAAAATAAAAAAATATTTACAAACATAAGAAAAATATTACAACAATTTTAAACTAATTACACCTACTCTAAGCCCCCTAATAAAATAACAAAGCCCCCCAAAATAAAAAATTCCCTACCCTATTCTAAATTAAAAAAGTTACAAGCTCTTTTACCTTACCAGCCCTGAACAGGGCCCTTTGCGGGGCATGCCCCAAGAATTTCAGCTCTTTTGCCTGTAAAAAAAAACATACAATGCCCCCCCCCCAACATTACAACCCACCACCCACAGACCCCAAATCTAACCCAAACCCCCCTTAAATAAACCTAACACTAAGCCCCTGAAGATCTTCCTACCTTGTCTTCACCATCCAGGTATCACCGATCCGTCCTGGCTCCAAGATCTTCATCCAACCCAAGCGGGGGTTGGCGATCCATAATCCGGTCCAGAAGAGGCTCCAAAGTCTTCCTCCTATCCGGCAAGAAGAGGACATCCGGACCGGCAAACATCTTCTCCAAGCGGCATCTTCGATCTTCTTCCATCCGGAGCGAAGCGGCAGGATCCTGAAGACCTCCAGCGCGGAACATCCATCCGGACCGACGACTGAACGACGAATGACTGTTCCTTTAAGGGACGTCATCCAAGATGGCGTCCCTCGAATTCCGATTGGCTGATAGGATTCTATCAGCCAATCGGAATTAAGGTAGGAATTTTCTGATTGGCTGATGGAATCAGCCAATCAGAATCTAGTTCAATCCGATTGGCCGATCCAATCAGCCAATCAGATTGAGCTCGCATTCTATTGGCTGATCGGAACAGCCAATAGAATGCGAGCTCAATCTGATTGGCTGATTGGATCAGCCAATCGGATTGAACTTGATTCTGATTGGCTGATTCCATCAGCCAATCAGAAAATTCCTACCTTAATTCCGATTGGCTGATAGAATCCTATCAGCCAATCGGAATTCGAGGGACGCCATCTTGGATGACGTCCCTTAAAGGAACAGTCATTCGTCGTTCAGTCGTCGGTCCGGATGGATGTTCCACGCTGGAGGTCTTCAGGATCCTGCCGCTTCGCTCCGGATGGAAGAAGATCGAAGATGCCGCTTGGAGAAGATGTTTGCCGGTCCGGATGTCCTCTTCTTGCCGGATAGGAGGAAGACTTTGGAGCCTCTTCTGGACCGGATTATGGATCGCCAACCCCTGCTTGGGTTGGATGAAGATCTTGGAGCCAGGACGGATCGGTGATACCTGGATGGTGAAGACAAGGTAGGAAGATCTTCAGGGGCTTAGTGTTAGGTTTATTTAAGGGGGGTTTGGGTTAGATTAGGGGTATGTGGGTGGTGGGTTGTAATGTTGGGGGGGGGCATTGTATGTTTCTTTTTACAGGCAAAAGAGCTGAAATTCTTGGGGCATGCCCCGCAAAGGGCCCTGTTCAGGGCTGGTAAGGTAAAAGAGCTTGTAACTTTTTTAATTTAGAATAGGGTAGGGAATTTTTTATTTTGGGGGGCTTTGTTATTTTATTAGGGGGCTTAGAGTAGGTGTAATTAGTTTAAAATTGTTGTAATATTTTTCTTATGTTTGTAAATATTTTTTTATTTTCTGTAACTTAGTTCTTTTTTATTTTTTGTACTTTAGCTAGTTTATTTAATTGTATTTATTTGTAGGAATTGTGTTTAATTAATTTATTGATAGTGTAGTGTTAGGTTAATTGTAGGTAATTGTAGGTAGTTTATTTAATTATTTTATTGATAGGGTAGTGTTAGGTTTAATTATAACTTAGGTTAGGATTTATTTTACAGGTAAATTTGTTATTATTTTAACTAGGTAACTATTAAATAGTTCTTAACTATTTAATAGCTATTGTACCTGGTTAAAATAATTACAAAGTTGCCTGTAAAATAAATATTAATCCTAAAATAGCTATAATATAATTATAATTTATATTGTAGCTATATTAGGATTTATTTTACAGGTAAGTATTTAGCTTTAAATAGGAATAAGTTATTTAATAAGAGTTAATTTATTTCGTTAGATAAATATTATATTTAACTTAGGGGGGTGTTAGTGTTAGGGTTAGACTTAGCTTTAGGGGTTAATCCATTTATTAGAATAGCGGTGAGCTCCGATCGGAAGATTAGGGGTTAATAATTGAAGTTAGGTGTCGGCGATGTTAGGGAGGGCAGATTAGGGGTTAATACTATTTATGATAGGGTTAGTGAGGCGGATTAGGGGTTAATAACTTTATTATAGTAGCGCTCAGGTCCGCTCGGCAGATTAGGGGTTAATAAGTGTAGGCAGGTGTCGGCGACGTTGTGGGGGGCAGGTTAGGGGTTAATAAATATAATATAGGGGTCGGCGGTGTTAGGGGTAGCAGATTAGGGGTACATAGGGATAACGTAGGTGGCGGCGGTTTACGGAGCGGCAGATTAGGGGTTTAAAAAAATATGCAGGGGTCAGCGATAGCGGGGGGCGGCAGATTAGGGGTTAATAAGTGTAAGGCTAGGGGTGTTTAGACTCGGGGTACATGTTAGAGTGTTAGGTGCAGACGTAGGAAGTGTTTCCCCATAGCAAACAATGGGGCTGCGTTAGGAGCTGAACGCTGCTTTTTTGCAGGTGTTAGGTTTTTTTTCAGCTCAAACAGCCCCATTGTTTCCTATGGGGGAATCGTGCACGAGCACGTTTTTGAGGCCGGCCGCGTCCGTAAGCAACTCTGGTATCGAGAGTTGCTTTTGCGGTAAAAATGCTCTACGCTCCTTTTTTGGAGCCTAACGCAGCATTTGTTTGAACTCTCGATACCAGAGTTAATTTTATGGTGCGGCCAGAAAAAAGCCCGCGGAGCGTTAACAGCCCTTTTACCGCCGAACTCCAAATCTAGGCCTTAGAAAAGTAATATATTTTATTTTATAGTGCATCAGAAAGTTTGTTTTGTATATAATTAAATGGTATATCGCTTGTTAAAATCTTTTTTAATGTTTAATAAATCTGTATATATTTATCCTAACTGAATCCTCTTTACTCCACAAATATAATTTGCCGTGTTTAAAAAGATATAACATGATCAGAACTACAGTAAAATAATACAAATAAATGGGCGGTTACTGATGAGACAATAATAATATTGTAATCTAAGATATATAACACTTTGGAGGCACAGCTGACGATCAGTGATATTTTTCACAGCGATATTATTTTGTGTAGTAAATTAGTATTCTTAATAACAAAATTATACGGTGCAAACAGTGATTTATTTGAAATTAAACAAGCATTTTTATCTTATTAAATACCATACTAAAATAGCTATGTCTTCAACAAAAAGCGACTCTAGCACATCTGTACATGATGAAAATGTACCCTCCCCAAGATCCTCTGTTCATTAAATGGTTAAGGCAGGAACTCTTAAAATAGAGGCCATGAACCTCCTCAGGAACGGGGTTGATATTGGGGTTGATGTATACATTTATATCAAGGGGTTTAAGGCTAAGGCCAAAGGTTTAGTTAAAGATATGTGGGTTGAAGATGGTGAATTATAACAAGTTTTACTGAAGCTTAGTCAATGTAAAGAATTAAAAGGGTGCAATGAGATAATTTTCAAAACATGGCCGATCCTAAGGTATTTGAGCTGTGAGATGTCTTGCCAAATGGCAGGACAGAATGTACAATTGGAACAGCTAAGGGGTGTAAATTATTCATTGCGAGAATTTTTTAGAAGATTTTATTGACAGAAAGTTAGAGATTCTAGAAGCTAATAAAAATATTTTTGCACTAAATGAATATAATCAGAATTAGTGGCTAAATTAAAAGTTTTAGAAGAAGATTATGGAAAGTGCCAAATCAAAAATAAAACTTTAAAAACAAGATATCAAAGGGCTGAAAAAGAACATGAACAGGAAATAAATGAATTAGAGAGGCAAATCAGCAGCAATAAGGAGCCTTCAAATAATAACACTAGCGCTGAAATTATTAACTAAATTAAGGACTGGGTCAGAAGTGAGTTTCAAAATTTAAGGCAGGAGGATAAACAAAAATCCCCAAATTATAGCCCTAATTCAGGCCAGAGATAACCTTCCCCCTTAGACCATTACCTAACTCTGAAGGGCAAGATAAGTATTACGCCTTTAGAGGAAGAAGGCAGTTACTATAGCGGGTCAGAAGGGGGGGCTAGCTTCTCAGACAGCCCATATCAAAATACACGGGTGAAATTTCAGCATAGTAAAGATAGGACAGATAGATGGCGCTCTAACCTAAACAATAAGGTCCCAATGAAATCCGGTAATGTACTTAATAAAGTGTATGACACCTCTACAATATTTAAGTTCCTAAGTAGAGCAGTACACCCATTTTCCAACAGGGGACCACTTCCATAATTGATCATTTAGAGTCTTATGAAAATGCTTTAGCTGTATTAAATATAAATGATGGGCAATCTAAAATTGAATTTCTGCCATGGGTATTTGAGGCTAAGCACCATAAATACTTTTCTTCACTCAAAGATAGGAATATTAATTCTTGGAGTGAAATAAAGCAACAGTGCAAAAAGGCGTTCGGGCCATATCGCACCACAATCGTGGCTAAGGCGGCTGTATACAATTTGAAATGTGGCGCAAATCAAAGTCCAATCAAATTCCTATCTGCACTAAAAGGAGCTTACAGCATGGCCGAAAATTATCCCAAATTTGGGAGCTCAGAATTTAATTTATTTTATGAAGCCCTAACCCCTTATATCAAAGTAAATTTGTCTAGAGACTTTGATGAAAACTGTTCATTAGATTCGCTGATTAGGAAAAGTACAAAATGATATGCTATACAGCAAACCAATGACCATGGGGATAAAAGAGAGAAAAAGCCCAACCCTAAAGTAGTGGCCGAAACTAGGGTGTCACCTAGCCCCCTCAATTTAGAGTCCAAAAAGAAGACTTATGCAGAAGTGGCCAGAGAAAACAGGCCTAGCCCACAAAGCTTTTAATCTGCCCCTTTCCCATCAAGGGCTGAGGCACAGAGGGAATATACCCAAAATGGGGGGCATGACCAGATAAATAGGTATCCCCAAAAATAAGACTACCCACAAGGCAATAGGAATCCCCATAGAGGTAGATACAATAAGTGGCGCAGATATTCTCAGGATTACCAGTCACCCCAGTTAAATAGTGCACCCCAAGAAAGTAACGCGAGACAAGCCCCCAGGGGCAACCACGTCAGGATAGAAACAGTGGCCCTGATTCTGAGGAGACCCAATGGTCCAGGAATCACTACTATGGGGCATCAAGAGATAGGCCCAGGGGTAGAGGTAACTTGTACAATCAAGTAGATCTGCTTAGTACCCAGTTAAATCGTTTAAACAAACAATTCGCTAATATGAGTCAAGCTTTTATGGCTCAGGAACCAAATTATACTTTTTTAAGGGTACAGCCAGTGGTCAACAGTGGGCCACAGTCATAAATACTCAGATATTATCTAAGGGGAGAGAAATACTGAATGAGATAATGAATGTTAAAAATGATACTAATCGAATTCTCTCTCTACAGCCCAGCAACGGAAGGCCTGAATGTAATGACAGGTGTCCCCAGTCTGGAAGTATTGATGACTTTCCTATTTTTCAGTTGTCCCTAAGCATTATTCCCACAGATGGACACGCAGAACAATCCCCACTGGTAGAAATATCCCCTAACTGCAGTGCAGTATGCTGAAAACCCGTTATCCCAATTACGGAGGAGACGGTCGATAAGGATTGTGCCGCATCAGGTGATGTAATGAATCCAAGTAAACTGTGGCAAAGTCCACAAATGTTTAAACATGATACGTTTATGTTTGAAACAGCAGAAACTGCAGGGAGATATTATGTATCAACTGATATCCAGGATTCTGTTACTAACCCTATCATGGGATTCATTTACACTGGATCTCAGGCAACCATTCTATCCCACAGGTACTACACACAGCTAGATGAGCTAACACCCCACAAACCTAAACTATGGGAATTTGATGGTTTACTAATAGGCGTAGCGGGTGACGCTCTCAAAGTCTGGGGCACTGCATGGTTAAAGCTAAAGCTGGGGAACAGGGTAATAAAGCACCCTGTCATTATAGTGGATCTGCCAAATGATCGTTTGATAATAGGTATTGATCTTCTTAAGTGACTAAGTACCATAATTGATTGCATAAATAATGTAATCTGGTCACAAGTCAAAAGACATATTAATTATGAGTGGTCCACCATGCCTCACACCAGACATAACTGTCACGTGGTGGAAGAGAAGTGAGATGCTGTGGGGGGATTTATTTCAGGAATAACTCCGTACCTGAAGTAACTATCCTGCAGATAGATGATCAGACTCCCCTAAGTGGCTCTGACGATCATACTTTTAATTAAAATTTTGCCTAGAAAGATAGCCAATATTTCCCTAGATGGCGATGTATTAACCATATCTCTCCACAAAGGGGACCCTAAGTCCCCTAAAGGGGGAGATCACTCTCAATTCCTTTCAGAAATTGAGAAAGTTAAAGATGATCTAGTTATAACTGTGCAAGTGCATGACTTTGGAAAAACCAACGCCTAGATTACGAGTCTTGCGTTAGCCTTAAAAAGCAGCGCTGAGAGGTCCCAACGCTGCTTTTTAACGCCCGCTGGTATTACGAGTCTGGCAGGTACAGGTGTACCGCTCACTTTTTTTCCGCAACTCGAGCATACTGCAAATCCCCTTACGTAAATTGCGTATCCTATCTTTTCAATGGGACTTGCATAACGCCGGTATTACGAGTCTTGGAAAAAGTGAGCGATACACCCTCTCCTGTCAAGACTGATACCGCATTTAAAAGTCAGTAGTTAAGAGTTTTATGGGCTAACGCTGTAACATAAAACTCTTAACTAAAGTGCTAAAAAGTACACTAACACCCATAAACTTCCTATTAATCCCTAAACCGAGCCCCCCCCCACATCGCAAACACTTAAATAATTTTTTTAACCCCTAATCTGCCGACCGGACATCGCCGCCACTTCAATAAATATATTAACCCCTAAACTGCCGCACTCCCGCCTCACAAACATTAGTTAATTTTTTTTAACCCCTAATCTGCCGTCCCTAACATCGCCGACACCTACCTACATTTATTAACCCCTAATCTGCCGCCCCCAATGTCGCCGCCACTATAATAAAGTTATTAACCCCTAAACCTAAGTCTAACCCTAACCCTAGCACCCCCTAACTTAAATATAATTTAAAATAATATAAATAAAATTACTATTATTAAATAAATTATTCCTATTTAAAACTAAATACTTACCTATAAAATAAACCCTAAGCTAGCTACAATATAGCTAATAGTTACATTGTAGCTATCTAAGGGTTTATTTTTATTTTACAGGCAAGTTTGTATTTATTTTAACTAGGTACAATAGTTATTAGTTATTAACTATTTAATAACTTCCTAGTTAAAATAAGTACAAATTTACCTGTAAAATAAATCCTAACCTAAGTTACAATTACACCTAACACTACACTATAATTAAATGAATTACCTACATTAACTACAATTAAATACAATTAATTAAAATGATCTAAATTACGAGAACCCCCCCCCCACTAAATTACAGAAAACAAAAAAATAATTACAAGTTCTTTGAACTAATTACACCTACTCTAATCCCCCTAATAAAATAAAAAAGCCCCCCAAAATAATAAAAATCCCTACCCTATACTAAGTTATAAATAGCCCTTAAAAGGGATTTTTGCGGGGCATTGCATCAAAGTAATCAGCTCTTTTTGCAATACCCCCCATTACAACCCACCACCCACACACCCAGCCCTACTCTAAAACCCACCCATTCCCCCCTTAATAAAACCTAACACTAACCCCCTGAAGATCACCCTACCTTGAGACGTCTTCACCCAACCGGGCAGAAGTGGTCCTCTAGACGGGTCCGAAGTCTTCATCCTATCCGGGCAGAAGTGGACCTCCAGACGGGCAGAAGTCTTCATCCAGACGGCATCTTCTATCTTCATCCATCCGGAGCGGAGCATCCTCTTCGTTCTTGATCCGACGACTGAATGACTGGTCTTTTAAATGACGTCATCCAAGATGGCGTCCCTTGAATTCCGATTGGCTGATAGAATTCTATCAGCCAATCGGAATTAAGGTAGAAAAAATTCTATTGGCTGATGCAATCAGCCAATAGGATTGAGCTTGCATTCTATTGGCTGTTCCAATCAGCCAATAGAATTCGAGCTCAATCCTATTGGCTCATTGGATCAGCCAATAGGATTGAACTTCAATCCTATTGGCTGATTGCATCAGCCAATAGGATTTTTTCTACCTTATTTTCGATTGGCTGATAAAATTCTATCAGCCAATTGGAATTCAAGGGATGCCATCTTGGATGACGTCATTTAAAGGACCAGTCATTCAGTCGTCGGATCAAGAATGAAGAGGAAGCTCCGTGTCGGATGTCTTGAAGATGGACCCGCTCTGCTCCGGATGGATGAAGATAGAAGATGACGCCTGGATGAAGACTTCTGCCCGTCTGTAGGTCCACTTCTGCCCGGATAGGATGAAGACTTCGGACCCGTCTGGAGGACCACTTCTGCCCGGTTGGGTGAAGACGTCTCAAGGTAGGGTGATCTTCAGGGGGTTAGTATTAGGTTTTATTAAGGGGGGATTGGGTGGGTTTTAGAGTAGGTTTGGGTGTGTGGGTTGTAATGTTGGGGGGGTATTGTATTTTTTTTACAGGTAAAAGAGCTGATTACTTTGGGGCAATGCCCCGCAAAAAGCCCTTTTAAGGGCTATTTATAATTTAGTATAGGGTAGGGATTTTTATTATTTTGGGGGTCTTTTTTATTTTATTAGGGGGATTAGAGTAGGTGTAATTAGTTTAAAAAACTTGTAATTATTTTATTATTTTCTGTAATTTAGTGTTTGTTGTTTTTCGTAATTTAGATAATTTTATTTAATTGTATTTAACTGTAGTTAATGTAGGTAATTAATTTAATGATAGTGTAGTGTTAGGTGTAATTGTAACTTAGGTTAGGATTTATTTTACAGGTAAATGTGTACTTATTTTAACTAGGAAGTTATTAAATAGTTAATAACTATTTAATAACTATTGTACCTAGTTAAAATAAATACAAACTTGCCTGTAAAATAAAAATAAACCCTAAGATAGCTACAATGTAACTATTAGTTATATTGTAGCTAGCTTAGGGTTTATTTTATAGTTAAGTATTTAGTTTTAAATAGGAATTATTAATTTAATTGTAGTAATTTTTATTTAGATTATTTTAAATTATATTTAAGTTAGGGGGGTGTTAGGGTTAGACTTAGGTTTATGGGTTAATAACTTTATTATAGTGGCAGCGACGTGGGTGGCAGATTAGGGGTTAATAATTGTAGGTAGGTTGCAACGACATTGGGGGCGGCAGAGTAGAGGTTAATAAGTATAATGTAGGTGGCGGCGATGTTGGGGGAAGCAGATTAGGGGTTCATAATTATAATGTAGGTGGCGGCGGTGTCCGGAGCGGCAGATTAGGGGTTAATAATATAATTTAGGTGTCGGCGATGTTGGGGATGGCAGATTAGGGGTTAATAAGTGTAAGATTAGGGGTGTTTAGACTCGGGGTTCATGTTAGGGTGTTAGGTGTAGACATAAAATGTATTTCCCCATAGAAATCAATGGGGCTGCGTTAGGAGCTGAACCAGCGCGTTTCTCAGTGTTACACACTGTTTCATCAGGCTATACAAAAACACACTCTAAGCTGCCATATTTAAACCATAACAAAACCAATCAGATTGCAGGAAAAATTACCCTCCCCTGGCGGATAATACCATAGTATACATAGTGGGGGTGGAAGGATAACATAAATATTTAATAATATATTGATACAAAACATAAATTATGTATGCAATCCATATACACTATACTTTTTCCAAAGACAACAGAACCCTAATTTGTGTATGAGAGATAAGGAGTTTAAAAGTTACAATTGAATATTAAACAAAATTAGATGGACCTATGACATACTGATAATGGTACATTCCATTCATCAGTGAAAATGTAGCAAACATTTATATACCTCTTCACAAATGTTTGCTACATTTTCACTGATGAATGGAATGTACCATTATCAGTATGTCATAGGTCCATCTAATTTTGTTTAACATTCAATTGTAACTTTTAAACTCCTTATCTCTCATACACAAATTAGGGTTCTGTTGTCTTTGGAAAAAGTATAGTGTATATGGATTGCATACATAATTTATGTTTTGTAAAAATATATTATTAAATATTTATGTTATCCTTCCACCCCCACTATGTATACTATGGTATTATCCGCCAGGGGAGTGAAATTGTTCCTGCAAACTGATTGGTTTTATTATGGTTTAAATATGGCAGCTTAGAGTGTGTTTTTGTATAGCCTGATGAAACAGTGTGTAACACTGAGAAACGCGTCGCTGTTGTTTTTATCTTTTTTAATAAAAATCTTTTAAGGTTTTAACCCTCTAGTTGCTGCCGACCTATTATTTTTTTCCCTTATTTGGGATTTTTCCATCTATCTGGAGCTGTGGACCCTTCATTCAGATCTCTGGACCTGTGGGGCTGACTATTGCTGTAAAGACTCCCTCTCGTGGTATCTCTGGACTCTCCCTGGTGAGACGAGGATCCCTCTTGTGATATTATCTATTGGTCTACCGGACGACAGGCGGTTCCGGACTGCTGGTACTGCACATCAGTGCTTTACATATTGTGAATAGGATTCTTCTGTTATCTCTGTATTTGTTCATAAGTATCTTTATGATCTGCACCATGTGGCGCCCTCTATTCTGATTTGTTTAGATAAATAATGCTTACCTGATAATTTTCTTTTCTTCTGACAGGAAGAGTCCACAGCTGCATTCCTTACTTTTGGGAATTCAGAACATGGCCACCAGGAGGAGGCAAAGACACCCCAGCCAAAGGCTTCAAAATACCTCCCCCACTTCCCTCACCCCCCCCCCCCCCAGTCATTCTGCCAAGGGAACAATGAACAGTAGGAGAAATATCAGGGTGAAAATGGTGCCAGAAGAACAAATAATTACTGCCGCCTCATAGACAAAATGCGGGGGGGAGCTGTGGACTATTCCCCTCAGAAGAAAAGAAGATTATCAGGTAAGCATAATTTATGTTTTTCTTCTTAAACGGGAAGAGTCCCCAGCTGCATTCCTTACTTTTGGGAAAACAATACCCAAGCTAGAGGACACTGAATGCAAACAAAGAGTGGGTACAAAAAGGCGGCCCCTTCGAAAGGCACCACAGCCTGAAATTACCCGATACCCTATAAAAGAAATAAACCCCCAACAACCTCCGAGGAGCCAGCCCCATGGCTCTCGACTCCTAAGAAGAGTACCTGGCCTAAAGGTCAAAGACGTCTATCTACCCCCGAGAGGGAGAGTAGATCCCCAGAAGAAATCCAAAGGACCATTCCACACAGGCTAAAAACAAACTTAGAACAACCCAAAGGTTGTCACGATATTATCGCCCAGGGAGACGAACTCCCTAGAAAAACAAGGACCTGAAAAGAAGTCCATACTCAGGGAAAAACATCCCAAAGAGGACCAGAGGGCCACCTTCATATCCCTGACACAGCACCATACCATAAGGTGCTCCAGAGAACTGCGAGTTCCCTGTTGCATCGTAGTCAAGTCGAAACCTGCAGGCTAGGCAAGCATAGACAGCAGAGACAGGATAACTATCCCAGCAGCTAACAAAGAGCTCTCCAAGAGAAAACCAAGCCATCTGAAACAAAAACTCACAATGACCAGCTTCCAGGTTGCAAGACTGACCCAAGCCATCGTGGAACTCAAACCACTGAATAGCGCCAAAAATCTCGACAACAGCTCCCAACCAGAATACCGGGCTCCAAGGAGCACCCCCTCCCAGCAACAGATGCCTTTAGAAAAGAGGAGAACATCAAAAGTCCTCCCACCGAAGGGGAGGACAGACTCAAGAAAGAAAAACGGTCAACACTGCATAGAGTAACCGATCCCGACCTTCCATCCAGGGTAATGGTCCCAGTCCAAAGGCTAGTCAAAGAACGAAGACATGAGTCCCAGACCTCTGGAAGAAAAAGGATGGATCTACGAGGAGCAAAACCCCCAATAGAACTCTGACCGCTACCAAAACCGGCATGCTACCGTGAGTCAGGACAGACTTCGTGCTCAGGTTCAAGACCCCCTACACTGCTGTCTTCTATAAAGAGGAACACTTCCCAAGGGAAGAGAGTTCTCAGACCCCCAGCATCTAAATATCAGAATCCAACAAATAACAGGAGCCTACCAGGGTTCAAACCCCCAGCCTCCTGCTGAAGGAATGGTAGAACCAGTCACTACTCCACATCTCCCTATTCCAGGATTCTAAGAATGCAAGAAGGGAAAAAAAACCTAGAAGGCAAGAAAAACAAGGACCCACAGGTCGTCACAGATACTGAAGTAACTCCAAATCAAGGAGAACACACAAGAACCCATCCCTCACTCTAGGAGAGAAAGGGAACTAAAGCAACGGAAACCACCCTACCATAGAGGCGAGACCCCTTGGCCAATATCACCAACCAAGTTGAAAAGATACCTGTAGTCTACAAAGAGCATCAAATGTGCCAGAAGACTAGTAGGGACCCATCAGAGAGACCTAGAACCTAAGCCTCAGGCAGATAGGAATCTCCCATGAGAAACAGAACCCCGCTCCCTTCAAAGGAACAAGCGGGACCACCAAACCTAAGGTGAAAGCGAACTGTCAACACCCGATCCAGGGAGAGCCATGGTTCTAAGCCAGAGTCTTCGAAAAATGGAATTGATCGAAAGATATAACTTCCTGAGGAACACTAAGCTGCCTCCTATGATTAGGAGTGCACCATCTTAAGTCCGCAGACTTTGCGACCTAGCAACAGCCTCAAACCCAAGAGTCTGAAAGAACTCCTGACCAGTTTAAGAATTCAGCACCCAGTGCTCCTGGATCACAAGGAAAAAATCTTGTAGACAAGCTTAACTACGCGTTACACATGCTGGCAAGCTAACAACGAGCACCCGAAGGTGGATGTAAACCCTGGACCTCTGCTTGCCATCCCAGTGAGCTAGACATAAACCACCCTCCACTAAGAACGAACAGAGCATTGAGGGTAAATGGTCATCTATCTGACCCCAGAAGGGCGATCGTCTGTAACCAAACTCAACCCTTCACTGCCAAGGCTATATATGCTACGAGGTTGAAGATAACACCCGAGCATCAAAGACCATGGTCAGACCAAGGGTAGATCCTATATAGAAGAGACAACAGCCTCCAGAGATCCTTGCAGGATCGGTCTTTCAAAAACCCCTTTAACAGGGTAGAAGCTGGGAGCCTTGCAGCTCCCCACAGAAGGCAGGGAAACCCCTGCACTCCACCTCATAGAGTAACGTAACTCTGAGCAAAGGAAGAAGGACATGCCCTTACTTCCAGACCACATGACCCACCCAAGACGGGAAGAAAGGAGACTGCACAACCGCAAAATAATGTTATGAGGCTAAAGAGTAATCATCCGGAAGAACCTCAAGTGAGGACACAAATCGTTCACCACTCGGAACACTAGACCATGGAGGTCATTCACATCTCCCAACTCAAAAGGAATGGAAACCATGGTTCTGAGTCCCCAGGGACCTGTAAGAACCATGATGACGTCTGAAAAGTCAGACCTGTATCTCAGACGAGTAGCCAGAAAAAAGCCAACTTTAGATCGGCACTCACAACCCTCCATTCGGAAGCGTTGTATCTACACACTAGACCTCATACTTCGAAATAGGATCTGAGCCCGGAGTCCATATCAATAGGCCAAGTGACATTCAGAATCTGACAGGATTAAATCAGCACCACGAGGGTGACATGAACCCAAGTAACAGCAGAAAAGCAACCGATCAGTACCTGCCTGGTATAAGGACACTCCAGAACTGTCCAAGGTCAAAGAAAATTCGACCCGAAGGTTCGATAAATGAACTAGAAAACATAATTATGTTATTCAAAAGTGCGCAACTTCTGGGGAAGTGCCCACGCGACCACAAAATCGTAAATATCTGTTCCAGAGAATAACGTTCTCAAAACGGAAATCTATCAGACATGAGCTTAAGAAAAACAAATCAAGCACACCCATCCGGATCAAAATAAAAAGAAGGCAGCACCCACGGTTGAATGACCAAGGCGAATGAGAACGCTAACAGGACCAGCCGATCAGAGGCCCTATTCACCAAAGCTCAGATCTGGAACCGAAACATAAAAGAAAAAAAGAAAAACTAAGACGTTAAGGAGATTAGCTTCATCTCCAAACATCTTATCCAGCTTGCCATCCAGCATCTAAGGCCTCAGATTCCTCGGCCCACTAGGACTGGGATCCTCTAACATCGCCAAAACATGTCTTAAAAGGACACAAAGACGTGCCAGCCTATAACGCAAGGCAAAATCATCCCTCACTGGATCAATGAAAGACCCCGGCCCCGAGGTTGGGGCCCCTGAAACCTCAGAGGCCAACACTGAATCAGGCGATCCCACGCCCGACGGGCCCTGGTGAACAGAACACGGACAGTATCTAAAAATATTTCACTTGGGAGATATAGATGAGCCAGCATCATAGAAATGGTCATACAGAACATTGTTTATCAACCACGTGTTCTCCAGATTTGGTTTACCCCAGAGAATCAAATCCGATCTGGGAACCCACTTCACTAGTGAAAAATACTAGGAGTTAAAAGAAAGCTCCATATAGCATACAGAGCTGTCTCTAGTGGTGGTGAGGAGTGTTACAACCAGTCCATTGTGAAAATACTCAAGAAGTTTGTGAGTGAAACAGGTAAGGACTGGGAGGTAAAATTACCTCTAGTCCTAATGGCATTAAGAGCAACACCAAGTAGTGCTACTAAGATGTCACCTTTTGAATTGATGACTGGTAGAAGAATGGTTCTACCTCAACATTTACTATATCACACCTCAGACCAAAATATTATAAACGCTGCTAGTAGCTACCACGCATCAGTATGTGGAAAACTTAAAGGGACACTGTACCCAAATTTTTTCTTTTGTGATTCAGATAGAGCATGACATTTTAAGCAACTTTCTAATTTACTCCTATTATCAAATTTTCTGCATTCTCTTGGTATCTTTATTTGAACTGCAAGAATGTAAGTTTAGATGCCGGCCCATTTTTGGTGAACAACCTGGGTTGTCCTTGCTGATTGGTGGATAAATTCATCCACCAATAAAAAAGTGCTATCCAGAGTACTGAAACAAACAAAAAACTTAGATGACTTCTTTTTCAAATAAAGATGGCAAGAGAACAAAGAAAAATTGCTAATAGGAGTAAATTAGAAAGTTGCTTAAAATTGCATGCTCTATATGAATCACAAAATAAAAAATTTGGGTTCAGTGTCCCTTTAAGGTAGCATCTACAATATGCTTTTGTATTTGCCTAAAGAAACATAGAGAAGGCCGTAACGGCCTCTAAAACTTATTATGATCTCAAGACTTCCAAAAAGGAATATGAAATTAATGATAAAGTTTATCTTTATAACTTTGGAAGAGATCAGGTTAAAGAGAAGTTTCTTCCATCATAGAAGGGTCCTTTTGTCATTACTGGCAAAATATCTTCAGTTGCCTATAAAATAAAGATCCCCAAAAATGATAGTTTTATAGATAAATGGGGCCATATTAATCAGTTGCGAGGGTGCCATCCTGTAGGTCCCAATTACAAGTCATAGAAGGGGAATTAAATGATATACCTGTATCACTGTAACATCCTTTCTCTGCACTATAGGGTTAACGTCTGTAGCCTTTCTCTCATTCTCATTATGCTTTATAAGGCACACCTCTGCATCTTTTCCTTGCTTGGTATTGATGATCTAATTCTAAGTACTAGCCACTCAGTTTCTGCCACCAGGACTCCGTGTATACTGAACCTGTCTGTGTCTTGAAACTACTCCTCTGCTGCATCCTATTCGTCTCTCCATTCTCCCGGCTCTTCTGTACAAGCATCGGAGATCTCAGCTGACAGGCGGGTGACGTCACCGACGGCCGTTGTGTTCCTCCGCTCACGCCACGCTACTGACTTCCTCTCTGGCCGCTACCGCTGCTTAATCCAGCTCTGCAAGTATCTGCTTATTACTAAAACAAACTTCAACATATCCACATATCCTTTATCTACGCTTGGTAAGCGTTTCCATTTGCTTCATTGTCCTGTAACATTTACCTATTTGAATTACATACGATTTAGCATTATTCGTATATATATAATATACCTATTCCATACTGTTTTACATATCTGTATCATAAGTTACCAGATAGCCAAGCATATTTACAGACCTATATGCTGAGCTATCCTTAACTATATTAACATCCTGATATGTTATACATATATATACAAGTCATTATTTATATGTGCAAATTGGGATAACATATTTATTTACTGCATGACTTCAGCTATTCATGTATATCAAGACAACAATATTGAAATGTTTATGTCTGAATTGTTACAGAATACCAAGCCAAACAAAAAAGGTGTGATGAACCCTGTGGAGCTCTCCAATTATGTGGTTACATTAGGCCAAAAGATAGATCAGCTAAATCAAGGTCTCAGAGATCTACAGGTAGAAAATCAGACCTTAAAAAATATAATCAAAGAAGGCCTGACTCCTGCACCACAAAACACTGAGTCTCTTCCAGAACCACCTGTTAGTCCACCTGACAAATTCAGTGGAGACAGGAAGCAATTCAGACAGTTTATAAATGCATGCACTTTATTTTTTTCTCTAAAACCTAAAACCTTCCCTAATGATAAGATCAAGGTTTTAACAATGATATCATACTTAAGAGGGGAACCCCGTGTTTGGGCTGATTCTCTTTATGAGCAAAACAGCCCTGTTATTAACTCCTTGGAAAATTTCCTTAGCTCACTTTCTTCCCTTTATGAAGATCCCCACAGGCAAAGTACTGCTGAACATAAACTTAGAAGTTTAAGACAAAATAAGAGGGCTGTGGAGGATTATATCTCCGAGTTCAAAATCTGGCAATTGGACTCCGGTTGGAATCAGGTTTCCTTAAAGAGTCAATTCAGATTGGGTTTATCTGAACCTATCAAAGATGAGTTTGCCAGACTAGATTTGCCTGATGACTTAGAAGCTTTAATGCAACTGAGTATTAAGATAGATCACAGAATCAGAGAGAGAAAACAGGAAAAAATTTCCCATGACACTAACATCAGATATCATGACGCAAGAACAACAACTCAGAGTACAAAGGGAGCAGAGGGGCCTATGGACATAGGGACCATCAAAGGACCTTTGACCCCTGAGGAAAAGATCAGACGTAGACTTAATCATCTATGTCTGTATTGTGCTTCAAATGACCATGATGTCTCTACTTGCCCAATACTCAAAAGAGTTAAAAGGGGTAAGGAAACAGACACTGAGTTAACTATGAAATTTACTAATACTCAGGTAACAAACTGTCTCATTCCTCTCTCTTTACAGTGGGACCACCACCGCCTCTGCTCTGAAGCTGTCATAGATTCTGGGGCATATTCTTGTTATATAGATTCAGCACTTGTATTGTTAAATAAAATTCCACTTGTTAAAAAGCAAAAGCCAGTATTAGTGCGTCTCATTGATGGTAAACCATTAGAATCCGGACCTATTACACATCAAACTATCCCCATTAAGGTTTCATCACAAAATAACCATCATGAATTTATCACATTTGATGTGTTATCCTCTCCCATATTTCCCCTAGGGCTTAAATGGCTTAGACTCCATCAACCTATGATACTCTGGGATTCTAATAACATACATTTTACATCCAGTTACTGTAAGTCCACATGTATTCCGCATATACCATTGCTTGCACTCACTGAAACCAAAATTCCAAAACAGTACACAGATTTTGAATTAGTCTTTTGTAAAAGAGAGGCTGAATCTCTTCCACCTCATCGGCCATATGATTGCCCAATTGACTTAATTCCTGGTTCTGACATACCTTATGGGCACATATTCCCGCTATCTGAATCAGAATTGTCACATTTAAAAACATACATCAATGATAACCTGCGAAAAGGCTTTATAAGACCTTCAACCTCTCCAGCTGGGGCAGGTATCTTTTTCATTAGGAACAAAGACCATTCCTTACGACCGATTGTGGATTATAGGGAATTAAATAAAAGAACCATAAAGAATCGCTACCCCCTTCCCTTGATCCCTGAATTAATCGAAAGGTTGAGAGGTGCAACAATATTTACAAAACTTGACCTAAGGGGGGCGTACAACCTTATCAGAATTAGACCTGGTGATGAATGGCTCACCGCATTCAGAACCCGATACGGGCTGTATGAATATACGGTGATGCCTTTTGGGCTCTGTAACGCCCCTGCCACCTTTCAAAGATATATTAACGACATTTTCCGAGATTTACTAGATACCTCTATGGTCATATATCTAGATGATATATTGATATATTCTTCCAATATGGAAGACCATGTCAGACAAGTTCGAACAGTACTTTCCAGGTTACAAGCACATCAATTGTATGTGAAAATAGAAAAATGTATTTTTCATTCACAGGATATCACATTCTTGGGTTACCACATAACTCCACAAGGCATATCCATGCAAAATGATAAGGTCTCTGCTATTCAGGATTGGCCGACTCCTAAATCAAAAAAAGATGTTCAGAGGTTTCTCGGTTTTTCCAACTTTTACCAGAAATTCATAAGAGATTTTGCACGCATAGCAAAGCCTCTAACTGAATTGACAAAAAACAACACTTCTTTCACCTGGACACACTCAACAAACGAGGTGTTCCAATACTTAAAAAGATGTTTCACTACTGCACCTATATTGTCTTTTCCCAAATCCAATCTTCAATACATTTTAGAAGTTGACGCATCACACTATGCCATCGGTGCCATACTCTCACAAAGGCCATCACCCCAATAACCTATTCATCCTATAGCATTTTTCTCCAGAGTCTTAACAGCTTCAGAGCTCAATTATCATGTAGGGGAGAAGGAACTGCTTGCTATGAAGTCAGCTCTGGAACATTGGAGACACCTATTAGAGGGTACTGACTTACCCATACAAATATATACAGACCATAGAAACCTCCAATACCTTAAGACTCACCGAACACTAACTTCCAGACAAGTCAGGTGGAGTCTTTTCTTTTCAAGGTTTTCATATAACATAACCTACAGACCCACATCAAAGAACACCAAAGCTGACATTCTCTCAAGACTCCCCGAAAAACCTAAACAACCGACTCCCTATGGTACCATAATACCTGAACATTGTTTCCAAGAAACTCTTGGTGTTGCTTTTAACGAGGATTTTCAATTCCAAAAGGAACAAAACAGTGATATTACCTTGCCAGAATCACTGCTAACCAAAGGCACTGATGGAATGTACTATAAGGGGAACAATCTGTATGTACCACCTTCATTGAGATCGAACATTCTCAAGTCTATGCATGAGTCATGCCTCACAGGTCATCCAGGAATACAAAAGACCCTAGAATTAACTAAGAGGTATTATTGGTGGCCACATATGACCATTGATATACAAAAGTATGTACAATCTTGTCAGATTTGCACTACTTGTAATATTGGAAGAAACAAGCCGGTAGGTTATTTATTGTCATTACCCATACCTGAAAAACCTTGGACTCACATAGCTGCTGATTTTATAGTGGAACTGCCTAAATCATCTGGCTATAACACTATTCTGGTAGTCGTTGATTTATTCACGAAATTAGCACATTTTATTCCCTTTCACAAACTTCCAACATCTTTGGAAACTGCAACATTATTGATCAACAACGTCATCAAATTACATGGGTTACCTCTTTCCATTACCACGGATAGGGGTACCCAGTTTACGTCTCGGATGTGGAAAGAGCTCTGTATCTCATTAAATATCGAACAACGTTTGAGTACTGCTTACCATCCCCAAATGAATGGTCAGACAGAGAGGACGAACCAGTGGTTGGAAGAATATCTCAGATGCTTCATAACACAAAATCAAGATAACTGGTCATCTCTGTTACCTCTGGCAGAATTCGCTCACAACAATGCCTATCATTCCACGATCAAGACCACCCAGTTTTTTGCGAATTATGGGTTTCACCCAATTTTTCATGTTAACCCTCAACATGACAGTCAATGCCCTGTAGTCAACGACACCACTAACAGCATTTCAGAAACTTTCTCCATTCTTGCTGACAACATCAAGGTAGCCCAAGACAGACAAAAGGTATACTACGACCTCAGAAGAGGACCAGCACCTAATTATATGATAGGGGATCTTGTATGGTTGTCAACAAAGAATCTTCGTCTCAGTACACCGACTAAGAAGCTGAATAGGTATTACATCGGTCCGTTTCCAATTAAAAGGATTATAAATTCCAATGCTGTCACTTTGGACCTTCCTGATAAATATAGAATACTTCCCACCTTCCATGTTACCTTACTCAAACCTTATAACGAACTTAGGAAAAGTTCATCAGGTACTTACCCACAGGTACCCATCGTCCCAGACTGTGAGTTTGAGGTTGCGAAGATACTGGATTCTAGGATAGTTTCATTCATTGGAAGGGTTACTCTGATGATGACTCTTGGGAGCCAGCTGTTAACCTGTCTGCACCAAGGTTGGTGTCACTGTTCCACCGTCGGAATCCGGACCGGCCTCATCCTTGAACCTCGGAGTGGTTCATTTTAAGGGGGCCCTCTGTAACATCCTTTCTCTGCACTATAGGGTTAACGTCTGTAGCCTCTCTCTCATTCTCATTATGCTTTATAAGGCACACCTCTGCATCTTTTCCTTGCTTGGTATTGATGATCTAATTCTAAGTACTAGCCACTCAGTTTCTGCCACCAGGACTCCGTGTATACTGAACCTGTCTGTGTCTTGAAACTACTCCTCTGCTGCATCCTATTCGTCTCTCCATTCTCCCGGCTCTTCTGTACAAGCATCGGAGATCTCAGCTGACAGGCGGGTGACGTCACCGACGGCCGCTGTGTTCCTCCGCTCACGCCACGCTTCTGACTTCCTCTCTGGCCGCTACCGCTGCTTAATCCAGCTCTGCAAGTATCTGCTTATTACTAAAACAAACTTCAACATATCCACATATCCTTTATCTACGCTTGGTAAGCGTTTCCATTTGCTTCATTTTCCTGTAACATTTACCTATTTGAATTACATACGATTTAGCATTATTCGTATATATATAATATACCTATTCCATACTGTTTTACATATCTGTATCATAAGTTACCAGATAGCCAAGCATATTTACAGACCTATATGCTGAGCTATCCTTAACTATATTAACATCCTGATATGTTATACATATATATATACAAGTCATTATTTATATGTGCAAATTGGGATAACATATTTATTTACTGCATGACTTCAGCTATTCATGTAAATCAAGACAACAATATTGAAATGTTTATGTCTGAATTGTTACAATCACAGTGTAGAAGATCAGGTAGAAATAAAGTATCTAGCTCAGATACTTTTTTTTTATGATATATTTGAAGGATGAATTCCAGATACTCGTCTCAGTTGTCTCTTCCTAGTAAGAACACGATCCGATCCAGACCTAATGATGATGAGAATAATGCCATTAGAGGAGGAACAGACATTGTGAGCCCAGATTGAACAGCTACCTCGTGAGCACAGATGAGGACTATGCTTCAATCCAGAAATCTACAGGAAGACAGCCCAGATGACAGCAGTTATCCCACTAGATGTTGCCAGGATACCATCAAATGACAGCAGGAGTCCACCAGATGACATCAGGAACCCACCAGATGACTGCAGTGATCCCACCAGAGATGACCAGAAGAACACCAGATGACAGCGGAGGTCCTGCCAGTGACCGAACTCCAGGAGGAACGGGATACCACCCCCCTAAAGAGTCCACAGGACAGGATTCACAAATGCCACCATGTTTTAAGGCATTCTGATAAACTCCAAAAGAAAGTCAACATGGTTCCAAAGGACACAATGATTAAGGGAGTGCCTTGGAACTGCATGAATTTCCCTAAACTCAAAGGGGGTTACTATAGGAATACACTTCCTGCAACAAATGCACAATGGAGTGCCACCATCAAACCTGTAGGTGAACTGAAATCCTCAGCTTAACAGGCAGTTATTTAACTCATACCTGGTATGATCCGTTGAGATAAAGACTCAACACAAGAGTTTTTGAAATTGTTTCTCTATCCGGATCCGATAACAGATTGATCACACGTGATCCATCATCACTACTGCCGGCTCCACTATAAAATTTCCAAACCTGTCTAGTATCTCAGCCAGAGATTCCTCTTCCCTGATGCTGCAGGGCGTCCAGAAATTGGAGAGGGGTTGCTGACTGAAGATACCAGACGACGAGTATACTGAGCCTGCAGGTTTGCTTTCAAGGATCAGAAAGCAAAAACCTAAGATCATCTGTTGCAACAACAACTATATTTTTTTGGCACAAACTATAAAAAGATTCAGGTCAATCCCTCCATATGCATCCTACATATAGAGAAATTGGAAAGGGGGATATGTTGAGTCATAGGCACAGGGAAAATATTGAATTTCTTATAATCATAGGCACAGGGAAAAATATTGCATTTCTTATAACAGAAACACTATATTTTAAAATTGCAAACAGTCCTATAAAAGTTTGTTCAAGGTGTGAAATCTGTTTTCAAAAGACTTCCTATTCAGCCCCCACCATTGTTAAAACTTTTGATGCTTCCAGTCTCCAAATTGAATCAATCTATACCATTTGTTTTTAAGACTTTATCTCATAGACACAATTTAATGAAAATGAAACATTTGTCCATGAGAAGATAACAAGACTTTGGCCAGGAAGAACCCCTGCTGCTTGTAAACACAAAAGAGAAACACAGGTGGAGTCCCATTGTCTAGAAACTTAATGAGACTACCAGGCTACTCCCATAAGCAAAAGACAATGTTTGTTTGGAAAAGACATAGAATTTTATATACAAGTTAAAGAAAAGGTTAGAATTGTATATAAAAATTGTTACACAAACTGTGTTCCAATGCTGTACAAATAATTAACTGATAACTAGTGTATATAATAACCACATGTTTGAATGTATAGATAAGTTAAATATGGAATTAAGTATATGCGAACCAGTATGGTGTGTATATATATATATATATATATATATATATATATATAATTTGTTTTTGTATGTATTTGATTTGTATGTTTATGTATTGTACATGAAGCTATATACTGATTACCTGATCAACAGAGATGTCTAAATTCTACTCCCAGATATCACCATATATTAAGGAATCATGACAGATTAAGATATACATATAATTAGAAATTATAGTAAAATACTATATAATTCATTATGCCTCAACTGTAACATACACTTACCCATGGGATACCCACATAGGGAGATCTATATAGGTGTATGCCTTATGTATAAATAAGTATCTATCTAATTCATGAGGATTTAATTTTAAACTGGTGCATTTTAGTTAAACGAAAATATTAAATAAACATAGGGAGATTGATGTATATATAAATGATCTCCCTATGTTAAATCCCATGTACATATATTTTTAATAAAGCAGTGACCAAATGATAAGCCATGAACACATGAATACTTATTTAAAGATATCTGGTTAATTTATGAAGTCTAGCTCACAGATTCGATAAATGAATATATATATATATATATATATATATATATATATATATATATATATATATATATATATATATATGAAAAATAAATGCTAAGAAAGATAAAATGTAAGAGAGAGTTCATCTTTATGGCACAGTACAACCAGCAATACCTTACATTGGGAGCATTAATCCAAGAAGTTAATTAGTATTCATCCAATAACTGCGTTACAGATCTTCACACAGTGAATGGCTGTTAGAGATCAGGGCGGAGTTACAATTCAGGATAAACTGAGACACAGGACACCCACAAAAGATTCTTACACTAATTGAAAGTGATCTGAAAGCTCTGTCCAAAATTTCCCTGAAAGAGAACTTTGAATCCTGGTGGTACCCATCTTATATTTTTGATATCCTTGGAAACTTTTGCCTGTTTTTTCCTGTGGACTAAGAGATTCTGTGGGACCGGATAAAGTGGGAACATACAGCTTGACTAGAGGCTTGGAGAGCAAATATTTGTGGGGAAGTATAAAAAGTATTTACTTATATTTAAGCAGTTATTGCATTTAAAGTCTTTATTAAGATAAGCATGATATAAATTATAAGCCCATTTATATATATATATATTTATATATATAACAATACAAGAATTCCTTTCAAAGATATTGTGTAGTTAATTTTTAGCTTGTTATAAGGAAAGCTCTGGGCATTATGTTTAAATACAGGGAGTGCAGAATTATTAGGCAAGTTGTATTTTTCAGGATTAATTTTATTATTGAACAACAACCATGTTCTCAATGAACCCAAAAAACTCATTAATATCAAAGCTGAATAGTTTTGGAAGTAGTTTTTAGTTTGTTTTTAGTTATAGCTATTTTAGGGGGATATCTGTGTGTGCAGGTGACTATTACTGTGCATAATTATTAGGCAACTTAACAAAAAACAAATATATACCCATTTCAATTATTTGTTTTTACCAGTGAAACCAATATAACATCTCAACATTCACAAATATACATTTCTGACATTCAAAAACAAAACAAAAACAAATCAGTGACCAATATAGCCACCTTTCTTTGCAAGGACACTCAAAAGCCTGCCATCCATGGATTCTGTCAGTGTTTTGATCTGTTCACCATCAACATTGCGTGCAGCAGCAACCACAGCCTCCCAGACACTGTTCAGAGAGGTGTACTGTTTTCCCTCCTTGTAAATCTCACATTTGATGATGGACCACAGGTTCTCAATGGGGTTCAGATCAGGTGAACAAGGAGGCCATGTCATTAGATTTTCTTCTTTTATACCCTTTCTTGCCAGCCACGCTGTGGAGTACTTGGACGCGTGCGATGGAGCATTGTCCTGCATGAAAATCATGTTTTTCTTGAAGGATGCAGACTTCTTCCTGTACCACTGCTTGAAGAAGGTGTCTTCCAGAAACTGGCAGTAGGACTGGGAGTTGAGCTTGACTCCATCCTCAACCCGAAAAGGCCCCACAAGCTCATCTTTGATGATACCAGCCCAAACCAGTACTCCACCTCCACCTTGCTGGCGTCTGAGTCGGACTGGAGCTCTCTGCCCTTTACCAATCCAGCCACGGGCCCATCCATCTGGCCCATCAAGACTCACTCTCATTTCATCAGTCCATAAAACCTTAGAAAAATCAGTCTTGAGATATTTCTTGGCCCAGTCTTGACGTTTCAGCTTGTGTGTCTTGTTCAGTGGTGGTCGTCTTTCAGCCTTTCTTACCTTGGCCATGTCTCTGAGTATTGCACACCTTGTGCTTTTGGGCACTCCAGTGATGTTGCAGCTCTGAAATATGGCCAAACTGGTGGCAAGTGGCATCTTGGCAGCTGCACGCTTGACTTTTCTCAGTTCATGGGCAGTTATTTTGCGCCTTGGTTTTTCCACACGCTTCTTGCGACCCTGTTGACTATTTTGAATGAAACACTTGATTGTTCGGTGATCACGCTTCAGAAGCTTTACAATTTTAAGAGTGCTGCATCCCTCTGCAAGATATCTCACTATTTTTTACTTTTCTGAGCCTGTCAAGTCCTTCTTTTGACCCATTTTGCCAAAGGAAAGGAAGTTGCCTAATAATTATGCACACCTGATATAGGGTGTTGATGTTATTAGATCACACCCCTTCTCATTACAGAGATGCACATTACCTAATATGCTTAATTGGTAGTAAGGTTTCGAGCCTATACAGCTTGGAGTAAGACAACATGCATAAAGAGGATGATGTGGTCAAAATACTCATTTGCCTAATAATTCTGCACTCCCTGTATATTTAATTTAGTTATATTATATTCTCTAAGGCTGAGACTTGTTGAGGCATCATAAAGGTTTGTATTTATTTTTTTAATGGCTATTGGTATTCATCCTGAGTCTGACTAATGACATTAAATTATTAAGTTCTCAGAACATAATTTTAATCCAAATTCTTTTTTATTGAGAATAAGTCGTGCAAGTTAATTGTTACAATCAAATAATTCAAGAAAAGAAAACAACATGCTTAATGAAAACATAAGGAAATAAATTAAAGGGAATTGCACTTATTCGGAAATAGTTCTCAGATTTTATCTTAATGAAACAAGTTGTGACTTCAGGCCCCTAAGGGGATTGCTTAGTATTATAACTAGGCTGCAAAACAGTATAACCAGATAAAAATTCGGTCTATAATGTTCTAATTATTTCAACTCTTTCAAGAATTAGATCACCAAAGGTCATCTCTATTGCTGCGTGTCCACTCTGGGTCTCTGGTCCATTTCTAGTCTCTCACGTCTCTTTAATATGTACTGATCCCAAATGAATTGGGCTGCTATGTGTGTGGTTCTCTAGTATTATTTTTGTAAGAGCTGTATTCCTCAAGCTCAATGAGCTCTGATAGCCTACCTCTCCACATTTGCAGATCTGGGTGTGTGTGTGATTTCCATTGCCTAGCTATGATAGACTTCACGCTATTTATCATAATTTGAAATAAAATTTGATGTGCTTTGGAGGTCAGTTTCCTAAATTTGTTAAGGAGGAAAACTAGGGGGTCAAAGGGTATAGCAATGTGAAGAGCCTTCTCCATCTCTCCTGTACTGTCCCTCCATAACTGATTTATTACGTTACACCACCACCACATGTGCCCCATACCACTACCAACGTGCCCACATCTCCAGCATCTATCTGAGACTGTAGGGTACAATCTATTCAAACGTCTTGGTGTGAGGTAACAGTTATGTAATATTTTATAATTTAGCTCGACTAAATAAGCTGATGAGGAAGAGGATTTTGTATTCCTAAAAATATCCACAGCTGTGTGAGGCAGAATTATAATTCCTAACTCCCTTTCCCAAGAGTCAATTGAGGTGGGGAGATTACCTGGAAATGGTTGTGTCAGAATGGCATAAATTCTAGACAGGGTGTGCCTCTTTGGATGATTGGCTGTAAATAAGTTCTCTAAGTTTGTAGAGGCCTTAGCATGTTATTACTATGTTTATGAGTCGTTATGTAATGATGTACCCGCCTGTAGTTAAACCACTTTTGAAACCATGTAAATCCCTGTTCCTGCAATTGTGTTTGAAACCGCAGTTGGTCATTGTTGGTTATTTGATAGATATCTAAATCTGTGTTTCTAGTATCTGGACCGAGTGTCGCCCCCATATCTGTCACGGAAAATTTGTTGTTATAGATCAGGGAAGTCAATGGGGAGGGATTAGATGAAAAGTACAGATTTTGTCTGTTTGCTGCATTCCATTGCCTTATCGTCTCATTGGTTATGGGATTAATGATATTCTTAGCTATAGAGTGAAAGTTAGGATGCCAACAAAGAACAGACAGCTCTATCCCCAAATTTAAGCTTTCCTCTAGTTTAATCCATCTCTTCCGCATTTCTATATTGATCAATATTTGGAGCCCCCAGTCCCCCCTGTTCTCTGGAGCGCATCATTATCCTTTTATTGATTCTAGGCTGCTTACATTTCCAAATAAAGGAATGGAATATCTGTTGTACCTGCGAGGTATATTTAGGTGGAAGAGGAATTGGGAGAGTCTGCATGACGTATAACAATCTTGGGAAGGCATTCATTTTGATAGTGTTGATCCTTCACCAACCATGTCAAGCGTCTAGAGTTCCACGAGGAAAGATCCCTAACCAGGGCCCTGCGGATTGGGATATAATTTAATTTATAAGTCATGTCCATGTCTTCTGCCAATTGGATGCCTAAGTATTTTATAGAATTCTCACACCATCTAAAAGGGCAATTTTGTGTAATGTGGAGTTCCATCTGCTTTGGTAGGGAAACCCCAAGAATCTCTGATTTAGAATGATTAATTAAAAAATTTGTGAGCCCATTGAAAACCCTTAACTCCTCCATCAGAGGAGGCACGGACATATCCGGGTTGGTAAGAGAGAATAGTATATCATCAGCGAACAAGGAGAGTTTATACTCTTCATCGCCAACAACCACCCCGCTACATCTTTATTTAACCTAATTTTGGTGGCTAATGTTTCCAGCAAGTACACAAATAGCAGTGGGGAGAGGGGACATCCCTGTCGCATTCCGTTAGAAATCTGAAAGGGTTGCGAAAGAATGCCATTCAGTGTTATTCTCGCGCTAGGACCGGAATAGAGAGCAAATATTCTATGCAACATAACTTCCCCTATACCAAATGACCGCAACGTCATCTTAAGAAACAGCCAACTTACTCGGTCAAAGGCCTTTTCCGCATCTGTGGATAGCCACACCGCAGGAGTTCTATTGACCTTTGCATGCCAGATTAGGTGCATATTGTGGACTGTGTTGTCCTTGGCTTCTCTAAGTGGTATAAAACCAACTTGGCCCTGGTGAATTATTGAGGGGAGAATCATATTAAGCCTAGTTGCCAGTATTTTCGCATATATTTTAATATCAGAATTTAGCAAAGATATTGGCCTATAATTGGGTATCAAGTCTACAGATTTGCCAGGCTTCGGAATAACTGCAATATGTGCTTGTAAAGCTGAAGGGGAGAATGGTTTGTTTCTATCTATGCCTTGATAATAGGATAATATGTGGGGGGCTAAAATGTTTTTAAATGTACTATAAAATGCGTTCCCAAAACCGTCAGGGCCTGGGGCCTTCCCTGAAGGAAGAGAAGATATCGCCTCCTTTATCTCCTTGAGAGAGAATGGCAAGTCAATTTCTATCTGCTGCTCTATAGTGAGGGAAGGGAGATGTAATTGTGATAGGTATGTAGATATATCTTGTTCAGTGGAGGTTGGTTGGCCCCTCTCTAAATTGTATAAGCCTTCATAATATGCTCTAAATTTATCTGCTATGTCCCTGTGGAGGACCAGGTTTTCCCTCTATGATCCTTTATTGTCATGATATAGCGCTTGTTAGTACGCTGTCGTAGTAATCTGGCTAAAAGTTTTCCCTGTTTGTTATTGCCTTCATAAAACATTTTTTTAAGAAACAGCGCTTTACGTTTGGTCTCATAGCCAAGGAACAGATTAAGCTGGTCTCTCCTATGTTGTAGATTGGCCAGGAGAGATTGGTTACCCAATAATTTTTTATGTATCTCTTGCAACTTTCCTACATCTTCTAGTAATGAATTTAGTAAATGGGTTCTTTGTTTATTCCTTGCAGCTTTCAAGGCTATAATCTCCCCTCGAAGCACACATTTGTGTGCTTCCCATACACACTGCGCATCTACATCCTGAGTACAGTTTAGGTTAAAATAATCTACTAATGCTTTAGTAATCTGTGTGCATACAATCGGATCTGTCAGGAGGATTTCATCCAATCTCCAGGTCTTGTCGTGTCTTTGTGAAGTAGGCCATCTAAGGGTGCAACTGATCATAGCATGATCTGACCACGTTATCGGGGAAATGTCTGTATGTTGGACTAGCTCTAAACTAGAGACATCTACGAGTATGTAATCTATTCTCATGTAAACTCTGTGAGGGTGGGAATAAAAGGTATAATCTCTTGTTGTGGGGTGGAAGAGTCTCCAGGCGATGTCAGGTCAGCTAGATTAGATTTGATTGATCTTAACATTTTTTGAGGGACTGAGGAAACTCTTCTAGAGCAGTCTATGTCAGGATCTAATGCTAAGTTAAGGTCCCCACCTAAAATTAAACTTCCCTTAGCGCAGTCTAGTATAGAGTTCTTGACAGTGTGTAAAAATTGGGATGTCGTGTTGTTAGGAGCATATACATTAGCTATCGTTATTACTTTATTACAGAGCCTACCAGTTAGTATAATAAATCTCCCTTCTTTGTCTTTATGTACATGTGTGGGACGGAAAGGTACATTCTTTCTAATAAGGATACCCACTCCGTTATGTTTAGTGTAATTAGATGATAAGTATACCTGTCCAAATCTATTAAAAGACAATGTAGGCTCCCTTCCTCTTTTAAAATGCGTCTCCTGTATAAGAACTACCTCACATTGGAGTCGTCTATATTCCCTCAAAGCCATGGACCTCTTTTGAGGAGAATTCAGACCTTTTACGTTATGAGAAACTATTTTGATTTTAAGTGGATCGTCTGTCATTGTTTTAGTAAAAAAAGAATTTGAGCATATTTTAGGTTATGAGAGACCCAGAGTGAGACATACCTTGCACCAATGTGACCCATGTTTGTTACCTTGGACTCAGTTGAGATAGCACAATAGTAGAGTAAGCCTTTCCCTAGTACTTTGAGACCTGCAAAAAAAAAACCAGCAACCTGCTAATATAAATTCAACTTGTAACATATATTGAACTGTAACCATAGAACTTAGAACTGTAACATTATAAACATTCATTTCTATATCTGTTAATGAACAGATACCTAACGGCATATGTTTGTCATCTTTTACTCGGGGGACGTACGGTGTCAGTTAACCATCAGAGTTTAGCTATTTATTTCGATTTCTTATCTAAGAGCAAAATTGGGGAGCTATAAAGCATAATTTTTTTTTTTTTTTATGAGACTATGGGCTAGATTTAGAGTTGGGCGGTAGCCGTGAAAACCAGCGTTAGAGGCTCCTAACGCTGGTTTTAGGCTACCGCCGGTATTTGGAGTCAGGAAAGGGTCTAACGCTCACTTTTCAGCCGCGACTTTTCCATACCGCAGATCCCCTTACGTCAATTGCGTATCCTATCTTTTCAATGGGATCTTTCTAACTCCGGTATTTAGAGTCGTGTCTGAAGTGAGCGTTAGAAATCTAACGACAAAACTCCAGCCGCAGAAAAAAGTCAGTAGTTAAGAGCTTTCTGGCTAACGCCGGTTCATAAAGCTCTTAACTACTGTGCTCTAAAGTACACTAACACCCATAAACTACCTATGTACCCCTAAACCGAGGCCCCCCCCACATCGCCGCCACTAGATTACATTTTTTTAACCCCTAATCTGCCGACCGCCACCTACGTTATACTTATGTACCCCTAATCTGCTGCCCCTAACACCGCCGACCCCTGTATTATATTTATTAACCCCTAACCTGCCCCCCACAATGTTGCCGCCAGCTACCTACAATAATTAACCCCTAATCTGCCGACCGCAAAGCGCCGCTACTTACGTTATCCTTATGTACCCCTAATCTGCTGGCCCTAACACCGCTGACCCCTATATTATATTTATTAACCCCAAATCTGCCCCCCACAGCGTCGCCTCCACCTGCCTACTTATTAACCCCTAATCTGCAGAGCGGACCGCACCGCTATTATAATAAAGTTATTAACCCCTAATCCGCCTCACTAACCCTATAATAAATAGTATTAACCCCTAATCTGCCCTCCCTAACATTGCCGACACCTAACTTCAAACATTAACCCCTAATCTGCCGACTGGAGCTCACCGCTATTCTAATAAATGTATTAACCCCTAAAGCTAAGTCTAACCCTAACACTAACACCCCCTAAGTTAAATATAATTTAAATCTAACGAAATTAATTAACTCTTATTAAATAAATTATTCCTATTTAAAGCTAAATACTTACCTGTAAAATAAACCCTAATATAGCTACAATATAAATTATAATTATATTATAGCTATTTTAGGATTTATATTTATTTTACAGGTAACTTTTTATTTATTTTAACCAGGTACAATAGCTATTAAATAGTTAAGAACTATTTAATAGCTAAAATAGTTAAAATAATTACAAAATTACCTGTAAAATAAATCCTAACCTAAGTTACAATTAAACCTAACACTACACTATCAATAAATAAATTAAATAAACTACCTACAATTATCTACAATTAAACCTAACACTACACTATCAATAAATTAATTAAATACAATATCTACAAATAACTACAATGAAATAAACTAACTAAAGTACAAAAAATAAAAAAGAACTAAGTTACAAAAAATAAAAAAATATTTACAAACATCAGAAAAATATTACAACAATTTCAAACTAATTACACCTACTCTAAGCCCCATAATAAAATAACAAAGCCCCCCAAAATAAAAAGCTATTTTACCTTACCAGCCCTGAACAGGGCCCTTTGCGGGGCATGCCCCAAAGAATTCAGCTCTTTTGCCTGTAAAAAAACCACATACAATACCCCCCCCCAACATTACAACCCACCACCCACATACCCCTAATCTAACCCAAACCCCCCTTAAATAAACCTAACACTAAGCCCCTGAAGATCTTCCTACCTTATCTTCACCATACCAGGTTCACCGATCGATCCAGAAGAGCTCCTCCGATGTCTTGATCCAAGCCCAAGCGGGGGGCTGAAGATGTCCATGATCCGGCTGAAGTCTTCATCCAAGCGGGAGCTGAAGAGGTCCATGATCCGGCTGAAGTCTTCATCCAAGCGGGAGCTGAAGAGGTCCATGATCCGGCTGAAGTCTTCTATCAACGGCATCTTCAATCTTCTTTCTTCCGGATCCATCTTGCAGACCTCCGACGCGGAACATCCTGCTGGCCCGACGGACTACCGACGAATGAAGGCTCCTTTAAGGGACGTCATCCAAGATGGCGTCCCTCGAATTCCGATTGGCTGATAGGATTCTATCAGCCAATCGGAATTAAGGTAGGAATATTCTGATTGGCTGATGGAATCAGCCAATCAGAATCAAGTTCAATCCGATTGGCCGATCCGATCAGCCAATCAGATTGAGCTCGCATTCTATTGGCTGATCGGAACAGCCAATAGAATGCGAGCTCAATCTGATTGGCTGATCGGATCAGCCAATCGGATTGAACTTGATTCTGATAGGCTGATTCCATCAGCCAATCAGAATATTCCTACCTTAATTCCGATTGGCTGATAGAATCCTATCAGCCAATCGGAATTCGAGGGACGCCATATTGGATGACGTCCCTTAAAGGAGCCTTCATTCGTTGGTAGTCCGTCGGGCCAGCAGGATGTTCCGCGTCGGAGGTCTGCAAGATGGATCCGGAAGAAAGAAGATTGAAGATGCCGTTGATAGAAGACTTCAGCCGGATCATGGACCTCTTCAGCTCCCGCTTGGATGAAGACTTCAGCCGGATCATGGACCTCTTCAGCTCCCGCTTGGATGAAGACTTCAGCCGGATCATGGACATCTTCAGTCCCCCGCTTGGGCTTGGATCAAGACATCGGAGGAGCTCTTCTGGATCGATCGGTGAACCTGGTATGGTGAAGATAAGGTAGGAAGATCTTCAGGGGCTTAGTGTTAGGTTTATTTAAGGGGGGTTTGGGTTAGATTAGGGGTATGTGGGTGGTGGGTTGTAATGTTGGGGGGGGGGGTATTGTATGTGTTTTTTTACAGGCAAAAGAGCTGAATTCTTTGGGGCATGCCCCGCAAAGGGCCCTGTTCAGGGCTGGTAAGGTAAAAGAGCTTTGAACTTTAGTAATTTAGAATAGGGTAGGGCATTTTTTTATTTTGGGGGGCTTTGTTATTTTATTAGGGGGCTTAGAGTAGGGGTAATTAGTTTAAAATTGTTGTAATATTTTTCTGATGTTTGTAAATATTTTTTTATTTTTTGGACCTTAGTTCTTTTTTATTTTTTATACTTTAGTTAGTTTATTTCATTGTAGTTATTTGTAGATATTGTATTTACTTAATTTATTGATAGTGTAGTGTTAGGTTTAATTGTAGATAATTGTAGGTAGTTTATTTAATTAATTTATTGATAGTGTAGTGTTAGGTTTAATTGTAACTTAGGTTAGGATTTATTTTACAGGTAATTTTGTAATTATTTTAACTATTTTAGCTATTAAATAGTTCTTAACTATTTAATAGCTATTGTACCTGGTTAAAATAAATACAAAGTTACCTGTAAAATAAATATAAATCCTAAAATAGCTATAATATAAATATAATTTATATTGTAGCTATATTAGGATTTATTTTACAGGTAAGTATTTAGCTTTAAATAGGAATAATTTATTTAATAAGAGTTAATTAATTTCGTTAGATTTAAATTATATTTAATTTAGGGGGGTGTTAGTGTTAGGGTTAGACTTAGCTTTAGGGGTTAATACATTTATTAGAATAGCGGTGAGCTCCAGTCGGCAGATTAGGGGTTAATGTTTGAAGTTAGGTGTCGGCGATGTTAGGGAGGGCAGATTAGGGGTTAATACTATTTATTATAGGGTTAGTGAGGCGGATTAGGGGTTAATAACTTTATTATAATAGCGGTGCGGTCCGCTCGGCAGATTAGGGGTTAATAAGTGTAGGCAGGTGGAGGCGACGTTGTGGGGAGCAGATTAGGGGTTAATAAATATAATATAGGGATTGGCGGTGTTAGGGGCAGCAGATTAGGGGTACATAGGGATAATGTAAGTAGCGGCGGTTTACGGAGCGGCAGATTAGGGGTTAATAATAATATGCAGGGGTCAGCGATAGCGGGGGCGGCAGAATAGGGGTTAATAAGTGTAAGGTTAGGGGTGTTTAGACTCAGGGTACATGTTAGAGTGTTAGGTGCAGACGTAGGAAGTGTTTCCCCATAGGAAACAATGGGGCTGCGTTAGGAGCTGAACGCGGCTTTTTTGCAGGTGTTAGGTTTTTTTTCAGCTCAAACAGCCCCATTGTTTTCTATGGGGGAATCGTGCACGAGCACGTTTTTGAAGCTGGCCGCGTCCGTAAGCAACTCTGGTATCGAGAGTTGCAGTGGCGTTAAATATGCCTGCACGCTCCCTTTTTGGAGCCTAACGCAGCCATTCTGTGAACTCTCAATACCAGAGTTATTTAAAAGGTGCGGCCAGAAAAAAGCCAGCGTTAGCTACGCGGGTCGTTACCGACAAAACTCTAAATCTAGGCGTAAGAAAGGTGAGTGTATTAAGGAGCCACATGCCGCTATATTGCTTAAAAGTCTCCTTTAGATTCCGGTGTCAAATACCTCTGGGATCTAATAGTTGTGACATCTAGCTATGCTCCAATTAAGCTCCCATGGAGCGCTAGTTTTGTTCTAGAGATGTATTTTCTTAACTTACCAGAGAGCTGGAATACAAAAAAAAAAAAACAACAAATCTTAAACAATCAGTAAATATAGTGGCTTTGTAACACCACAACCTTTTCTTCAATGAGTTCACGGTCATTTTAAACATAAGAATAATCAGTTCTGGAATGGGGTGGCTCTGAAAAGCTGTACCACTTTTCCTTCCTTTCTCTTTTCTTTTCAATTAGTTCACAGTCCATAAGAAGCCTCTCATCCCTCTGGATCAAGGGTCCGCCGCAGGAGGCGTCATGCCTATCTTAAGTCTTTTCGCTAGTACTTTAGACCAATTGGGGCGTTGTTCCTTAGGCCTTTCTCCACACCGATCCACCTGTGTTATCGGAAGGTCCAATACTTTCTCTGGAGGTGTCTCAAAAGTTATATTTAGCTTTTTGGACAGAGTGTCCAGGTCATTGTAGCTTCTGTATACTATTTGGGATCCATTGTGACTAATATTGAGACTAAATGGGAAGCCCCACCGGTATCTAATATTGTTCTCCTGGAGCTTTGTGGTTATGAATCTCACCTCCCTTCTTCTTTGTATGGTTTGAGGGCATAAGTCCTGAAATATCTGCAATGAGTGGTTGCGAAAGGAGATAGTCTGCCTGGTCCTGGCCGTCTGCCAGAACTCCTCTTTTGAAGTAAATTTCAGCAGCCGTAAGATAACATCCCTGGGTGGGGCAGGGGGTTTAGATGGAGGTCTCAAGGCCCTATGTATCCTCTCCATATCCTCATTTGCAAGTGGGGCAGATCTTGGTAGCATGTATTGGAACAGTTCCTTAAAATATGATTTTAGATGTTCTTGTGGAACTTCCTCTGGGATGCCACTGATTCTTAAGTTATTCCTCCTCCCTCTATTATCTAAATCTTCCAGCTTATCCTGCAAAGTTTGAATGATGGTATCTTGTATAGATAGTTGCTGGATGTTTGAACTAAGGTTATTTAGATTATCTTGGCCATCTTCCAGGTATTCAATTCTAGAGCCCATTTCGTTCAGATCTTTTTAAAGGTCCTTTATTTCTTCTTTAATAAAGGTCTTAAGTGACTCAATATCTGTCTTGGAGGGTAAGCTTGCTATCTGAGATTGAATAGAAATCAACGAATCCCTCTGTATTCCTGCCATCTCCGAAAATGCATCTGCTGAATTAACCTCCTGAGCCTGTGATATTTCTGGCATGTGGCCATCCTGTGTATGAAAAAAGGTGGAGACCGGGGTGGGCAGGGGTTCTATTTTGTTTTTCTGGCTTATTTCCTTTCTTGGAAGCCATTTCACTTATTGTTATTCAGTATAGGGCTGTGTGAAAGAACAGGGTCTGTTCTGTCCTGTTTGTTTCTGATGTTATTATCACTTTATAAAGTCTCTATTCTCATGCATGGAATGTCACCCACAAGAGCATCTGTTATAAACTAAGTTTGATTTTGAGACACTGTCTCTGCAATAAAGGCTAACTTTGCTTGGGGGCACCTAATACCCAAGTATGCTGTGCTTAGTCTGCTTGAAAAGACTATAACTCTTTTTTCCGTTTACCCCTTATTCCTGTAAAGGTTTACTGCCTGTGGTTAAGTAGCGTCTGCCATGTGGTTAACAATGAGGCCTAGTATCCGGTTTTTATTTGTTGTTCTCCTGAGTGGAGCTAACGTTTCATTAGGCACTTGAATTTTGAGTAAAGTTAATATATCCCCTTTTTAGGATTACTGCCGTCATTCCTGGCAACCCTTATCCTCAAACACAAGCACTGTTCTTTAACATATAATGGCTCCCACGTGGGTGTCTATTGATCAGCAATGTTAATGTGTCTATTTCAAACAAATTGAATAACCTCCGTTCAGGATCAAGCCCCTTAACACTTTTTTGGGGGCTTTTATTACTGCTGTGGGATGGGGTTTCCCCTTAAGTTAATTCCCCCTGTACCTTTATTGTCGAGCGTCTCAAGCCTGATCACAGCGGCTCCTGCTCAGACTGAACAGCTGCTCTCCCTCCTCCTCTTAATTCACTCTCTGGTGAGAAGCCGGTCCTATGTTCCGGGGCTACAGCGAGCCGCCCCCTGGATCTTTTGCGATATAATCGCTTCAGTTATTTGGCGCAGGCTAGCCGAGGGGAAGAGAAGGGACAAGATGGCGCCCGCCTCTCTCACTGCTTCTCACTCTTCTTCATGTAAGAGCAGACCGCTCCGTCCCCTATAGCCTTTAAAAATGTCCGGATATGTACCCCCGCTCTCCAACTGACCTCTCACCAATTTTTGTCCCCAATATTTGCTGGCTTATTCTCTCTGATGTGCTGACAGCTACGGAGCTCACTCACTCTGCTGCGATATCCCAGCACGGCGAAGCTCCGCCCCCCCCAGAACATAATTTTAAGGGTAACACTGGCTAAGATTGTATTAACTAACCGACGTTAGTAATGCATATTGTATAATTGGTTCATGCTTGTTTATCTTACCTTGTTATAGACTTCACTATTAGATTTGTACCTATAGGGTTAAAAACTAAGCAAAGTAATATATTTTATTTTATAGTGCGTCAGAGAGTTTGTTTTGTGTATAATTAAATGGTATATTGCTTGTTAATAACTTGTTTAATGTTTAATAAATCTCTATATATTTATCCTAACTGAATCCTCTTTACTTCACAAATATATCTCACTGTGTTTAAAAAGATATCACCTGATCAGAACTACAGTAAAATAATACAAATATATGGGAGGTTACTGATTAGACAATGATAATATTGTAATCTAAGATATATAACAGGTGGATCAATTCTCCAAACTTGCTCATTTTGTATCTTTACCTAAGTTACCTACAGCCCAAGAATTATCCACTCTTTTTCTGTTACACATGGTACGGCTCCATTGTATACCCATAAATATTGTCTCTGACATAGGACCTCAATTTATTGCTACCTTTTGGAGGAGCTTTTGCAAATTGCTTGGAACCACTGTTTCTTTGTCCTCTGGTTATCACCCCCAGACTAACGGGCAGACGGAGAGAACCAATCAGGATCTTGAAGCTTATCTCAGAAGATATGTCACAGCATACTAATTGGTCCAGGTTGTTACCCCTAGCTGAACTGGCTAAAAACACCCATTGGCATTCTTCTCTACAATGCTCTCCTTTCTAGGCAGCAGCTGGTTATCAACCTTGTGTCTTCCCTCTTTCCACACAGTCTACAGGAGTTCCTTCTGCAGAACGTCACTTTACTGATCTCACTACCCATTGGCAACATATTCGCTCTCAGTTACGTTCAGCTGTCTCCAGATACAAGAGGTTTGCCGATCATTATCGAGCTACTGTTCATGCTTTTTCAGTGGGTGAACGTGTCTGGGTTTCCACCCAACATGTTAATTTACGTCAACCCTGTCATAAGTTAGGACCTAGGTATATCGGTCTTTACAAGGTCCTCAAAAGACAAACTCCTGCCTACAAAGTGGCTTTGCCCAGAATCCTGCACTTACACCCGGTTTTCCACATATCACTGTTCAAGCCTTACATCACGAACAGATACACTTGACTCTGTTCGTGATAGACCTCCTCCTCCTATGCTTTTAATTAATGGTGAACCTGAGTATGAGGTCGTTAAAATCCTGGACTCCAGATTCAGGTACAAGCAACTACAATACCTAGTGCACTGGAAGGGTTACTCTGTGGTGGATCGGTCCTGGATTCCAGCCGGTGATGTTCATGCTCCATTTTTGGTCTCCAGGTTTCATGCTACTTATCCCTCCAAGCCAGGTTTGGGTCCCTGATGTACCCTTTAAGACATGGGCTGTGTCACACCTCTCCGTCTTAGCGGTGGCTCGGCGTTGCCATGGTTACAGGGTTTTTTGTGGTGATGATGTCATCGCTGCACGCCGTTTCCTTTCTCTGATGCCGCTCACCGGTCTGCTGGCGTGAATCTGCACCTATGTAAGTCTCACCTCACTTCCTATACCTTGCCCAAGTATAGGTGTTTCTGTGTGTGCTCCTGGGTGCTTATTGCTATTGAATTGCTGGATTGCTTTATAGTTATTGAACTCTGCCTGTCTGACCACTCTGCCTGACCCCTGAATTGCCTAATTGTTACTGAACTCTGCCTGTCTGACCACACTGCCTGTTTAACTCCTGAATTGATGGAGTGCCTAATTGTTACTGAACTCTGCCTGTCTGACCACTCTGCCTGTTTAACCCCTGAATTGCTGGATTGCCTAATTTTTACTGAACTCTGCCTGTCTGACCACTCTCTGTTGTTTAACCCCTGAACTGCCGGATTGCCTTACTGTTGCTGAACTCTGCGCACCTCTGATCACTCTTGATTAACCCCTGAACTGCTGTTACTGAGTATTGTTTCAATGTTGCCGAACTCTGCTTGCCTGACTACTCTCCAGTTATTCTCTGTAGTGCTGAGAAGGATTGCCCCTCTAATGTGTATAATGTTACCTCATTTACTTTATTCTCTAGTCCTGGGATATTTCCTTATCCTTCCACTTGACGCCGGGATAAGAAGATTACTGGCCAAGTTTGGTCTGATAGAGAAATATCCCATGAGCATTACAGCACCTTAATAGGAAAAAGTCACAGACCAGCGGAAGCTACCAGCATCTCACGTGGATTTAGGACTTTGTTTGGTATTTCTTGAAACTGTGTTTAAGAAACTCACAATAGGATGTATTTCCTTTTAAGAAGCAATATGTTCAGCTCTTTTTTTGTGGGGGGGTTTCCTCACTACAGATTACTGACACTCCATAGATGCACATAACTCCAAGTCTCAACACATCTAGGCTAAATGAGGATGGATTTATCCACAGATCAGGTAGTGTGGTCCAAATACCAGTAAAATCCTTTTATTTTACTACAGATAGCATATTTCCAACTGTACTTCTTGCCTCTTTTCCAGAAGCAGCTGTCCTCTGATTTGCCTTTAGCAACCTGTTTTTACAAGACAGACGTTTTGATAGTTGTTTTGGTTCCAATACATAATCCTTTGAGTTGTTTTTGATAGATGTGGCATATGCCGATATGGCTCCTCGCAGTGTGCATGTGTGCCATTCACCCCGAATATGCCTATAGAAGTTCGGGTCCCTATATAGGTAAGTAGGAAAGACCCACTTGTTGGATTTACGAGTAGGGCAGCCTATGTGGATCTTCACTGCTACAGGAGCGTGATCTGAGATCGTTATAGGGTCTATAGTTGCCTCTGCTACCCTGGGACATAAGGTTGAAGAGACCAGAAAGTAATCCAGTCTCGATAAAGTGTCCTTTGCTACAGACATGCACATATATTCCCTATTCTCTGGGTATCGGGCTCTCCACACATCCTGCAAGCTCAATGATCTCGCCAGCTTGTGTATCATCAATGACTCCTTTTTAGAGTTTAATACTCTCTGTATCGTTGGAGCATTTCTGTCTGGGTTAGAGAATCTATCCAGCCCAATAATGAGAGACAAGGTGGTGAACTTTAACATTTCTGTGTGTAGTGTTCTCCAGAATATTTGTTTTTGAGTTTGTGGCCCATACACTCCAACCAGCGCAAAAAGTAACCCCTCTACTTCTAATTGAATCATGATAAATCTCCCTTCTTGGTCAATCTGCGTTTTAGTGATGGCATATTGTAGAGTTTTCCTAAATAGGATTGCCACCCCCCTGGCCCTCCTCTGTTCATACGGTGTATAGATAACCTCTCCTACCCAATTCTGTTTCAGTTTCTGATGTTCTAGTTGTGATAAGTGTGTCTCCTCTAGGATAGCAATGTCAGCTCCTCTGGAGTGTAAGTATCTTAATATGGATCTACACTTTTGTGGAGAAGTGATACCCCCTACATTCCAACTCATTATGGATAATTGACTACTAAACATGGTGTAATCTCCTGTGTGTTTGATGTGTTGATGGGTATGGTACTGTTGGGCATTGTGTTGTGTCAGCCTTGAAATACCTCAACCATTTTATGACCGTGTTCTGTCGACTAAGACTAATCTCCCCCCTCATTGGGCCCCTGGGAGAGAGGCGAGCATCCTGTTGGCTAGACAAAATAACATTTAGTAAACAACATAAAAAACAATTTGGAACATACATCACAATTTTTAACATATCAAACAATTTTCTCCTCAGCCTTCGACTAGTGTTCCTAGTCTAGGTTCTCTTCATGTACAGTACACCTCACCCCTAAATCTAGATTTCTTAAAGGAAAGCTAAGCGACTACAGGTAGCCCTCAGTTTACGCCGGGGTTAGGTTCCAGAAGGAATGGTTGTAAATCGAAACCGTTGTAAATTGAAACCCAGTTTATAATGTAAGTCAATAGGAAGTGAGGGAGATAGGTTCCAGGCCCTTCTCAAAATTGTCATAAGTAACACCTAATGCATTATTTTTAAAGCTTTGAAATGAAGACTTTAAATGCTAAACAGCATTATAAACCTAATAAAATAATCATACAACACATAATATATAATTAAACTAAGTTAAATGAACAAAAACATTTGCTAAACAGCATTATAAACCTAATAAAATAATCACACAACACAGACTTCACTTGCATTTTTCTGCAAACAGTTCTTTCTATGCATTCCAATCTGGACTGATTTATAGACAGGAAGATCTTGTTCCTATGAAATCTGCTCAATAGCTCATGTCTGGCTAAACTGATTAATTTCAGCTTGCTTGGCTTTGCTGCAACACAAGCAGACAGCTCCACCTACTGGCTATTTTAATAAATGCACTGCTTCTCAATGCTTTTCAATAGCAGTCACATGACTGGAATAAAAGGTTGCTATTCTGAAACGGTGTAAATTGAACCGTTGTAAAACGAGGGCCACCTGTATATCTCAATTCCCCTTTCTTCCCAGGTTCTAATAAGCTAAGGTACGGTCTCTCCTGGGAGGTGGTAGCTAGGGAACATTCCCCTCTAGTCTAAGAGGAAGGCCATCCCCTTAAATTTCTTCAAGGCACTAGTGTACATAGGGGGGGGGGGGGGTCATTTCTATTTTTCCGTGAACTACTTCCTAAAGTATATTATAACAGCTTAACTTAACCTGGATACTCTCTGGCATGTGCTTCATATCCTAATAATAGCAAGTTCTATTAACTTCTGAAACAAAGGCCCCTTTATAACAAGAGCTAGTGCATAACAGTAAACCTTTTATGGGTCCAGTGTCCTTCAGTTCCTTCAAGGCACACTAAAGTGTCTAGAGTCCTTTACCATCACTAGAGGCTGCTCACCCCTCATTCAGGTGTCTCTAGCTGTAGGATCTTGTTCCTGTCTAAGGAATTTCTGAAGGTGTCTAGGATCTTCGAAAAACTTGACCCCTTGTTGGGTCTGGAGCCTCAGCCTTGCCGGAAACAGCAAAGAAAAAGATCGACCAGCCTCTATCAAGGACTTGCAGTAGGGCGAAAACTCCCTTCTTCTCCTGGAAATTTCCGCAGAATAGTCTTGGAAGATCAATATTTTTTTCCCTTCAAAGCTCAGGGGAGACTTCTGGTGGTAGGCTCTTAGGAGTAGGATCTTTGTCTTAAAAATTGAGATATCGGATCATTACTTGACTAGGTCCCCTTGTGTTTTTCGGGTCTTGCGTGATATTGCCTACCCTGTGGGCTCTTTCAACAGTACATGGTATATCCTCAGGCTTCCAACCTAGTAGAGTGGGCAAGGTGTGCTCAGCAAATTCAATTAAGTCCGTGTTTGGCACAGTTTCTGGCAGTCCAACAATGCTCAGATTGTTGCGCCTTGAGCGATTTTCAAGGTCGTTAACCTTGTCGGTCAATATTTTATTCTGTGCTTCAAGCGCAGCGATTTTAGTGGAACTTTCCCTTTGCAAGACCTCCCCATCTCCCACTCTTTGCTCAATATGTTGGAGTCTGGAGGAGAAGGACTTGAAGTCTGACGACAATGAGTCCATTCCTGTTTGCAACTGTTCTATCTTGGGTAAGAACAAGGCTGAAATTTGAGAAACGATGGGGTGGGTCTGTCAAGCTCTCCTCCACAATGTCCGTCCCCATATTTTCTGCTGCATGTATTTCAACTGCAGCTTTGGATTTTCTGTCTTGGTGCTTTTGCCTATTGGACATGGCGCCAGTGGTTTTAACAAAGCTGGAATAATACTTCTGCATGCACCTTTCAGGCACTGTGCTCCCACCTCTCATAAGCTGTGCCAGAGAAAAAAAAAAGAAAAAACCTTGTAGCCCAGAGGATACTATCTGTAAGTCAGGCCCTCAGTGATTGATCCCTCCAGCAAAGGCTCAGCTTTCATGTAAATGCAGAGTGTAAGGGTTTAGTGCACTGTGTAATTACTACTTCATATCTGATCCTTGTTCAGCACCATTCTTCACCTGAGAACCCCCTGTCAGTATCTGCATTGCCAGCAAGTTCTCTATGTTAGTATATCTGTGCAATATCAAAGCACCTACACTGCACTCCTTCCAGGCAGCAATATCGATTTGCAGGCAAACAGTCCCCTTCAAATGTCTTAATGTCTGTCACTTTGGGATATATCTTAGCTCCGTGTCTGTACGACTGCCTAAACAGTAATACCCACGTGTAGTGCTAACTTGCGTGATCTCTTTTTGATCTGGGTGTCTCCCGGGGTTCTTTTTTTCTCAATCCCCTTTTACTGGCTGTTCAGAGGGGGTCGGGGGCTATAACAGTGTCCTCTGTTCTGGATCCCCTGTATGGTATTTATATATTACCCAGTTAGAGCCGAAACTCAAGATGGCGGCCGCAGCACCACCTCGCGACTCACCAGCAGCAGCCCGTTATGTGTTTAGCTGTCCCCAGCGTCCAGGCACTGTGTCACCTCCGATCGTCTGTAATAGGTCCGACCACTCTCTCTCCTTACTGCTGCTGACCGGAGAGGTCCAATCTCTCTCTGACCGCCGCCGCGGTCTCCCGCCTTCTGGCTTAACTTTTTCTTTCTTGCCGGTGGGGGAGCGGATTTGATATGCTCCTACTGTATTTGCTCCGGGTAGGTATAGGAGTATACCCCCGCCAAGGATTGTAACTTTTTGGCCGTTATGCCAGCAAAAAGGCCCGGATTGTGAGCTTGAAACTCACGGAGCTCCACAATCTTGCGACCTCTCGCAACGGCCGCCCACGGGAAGTCCTCAATCCTTTGAGTTGTTTATAGGGTTTACTGCTCTATGTATTTGAATTTCAGCAAGCTCCCGTGCCGCTGGTGCTTTAAGGGCTCTGATTTACCTATATACACTGTGCAAAAGCAGTTGTCAGATGAGCGGGTATAGCAGCCTCATGTAAACAGTGAATATTTTCTTGCATGATCGCTTTACTTTTGCGGTCTCTGTTGTATGTTTGTTCTGTCATACCCCTAGCCCAAATGAGCATTTGAGGGTTGCTACTGAATATAGTAAGTCAAAAGTTTTACAAAAGTCACACAATTGCCCCTCAAATGTTGAAAATAAATTATAAATTGTGTGACCTTTGTAAAACTTGACTTACTAAATCTAATAGCAACCCTCAAATGCTTGTTTGGGCTGCAACCATAAAAACTGCAGTTTGAGTTGTATGTGCCCTGAAGTAGCAGCAAATGCTTTGTAATTGTAGATTAATAGATGCCACTGCAAAGCATAAGGACAGATTGATCCAGACACATATGTATATATGTAAATATAAAAGAGAAAACAATCATATACAAAATTCAGCGCAACAATTACCATATATAAGTTATTGTTCTATTATAAGGCGTAATAGTGCTAACAAAGTCTTAGTATAAAAATACTTTTCGTTGAAACGAAAAGCCTACAGAGTCTTTTCTGTTTCCAATCTTAGTGTGGAATATGATCTACAGCATTCACTATAGTAGATGTCTCCTTACCAGATTTACCCTCAATCATATGAGGTAATGAATGGTCACGAAAAGGTAAATTCAGGTGATTCTGGAGCGGCGGTGGTGTGTTGTCTGTGACTGTTTTCCACAGTAGAATGTTGGTACTTTATTCTTGTACGTGCCACTTGCTGAATGGAAACTTCCAATAGCTCTTTTTCTTATATTGAAGAACTTGTCTGTGGTCTCTCAGGAGTATGGTGTTATCCCAGTTCGGTATTTTATAGAGAGAAAGAGGACAAAAGAAACATAGCGTAATACTGTATACAAAGTGTTAATTTATTACAGTGAATTAAACGCTACACACTTACATTTTAAAACCTCAATCCATGATGAGGTAAGCATTCAAACATTAAAAAATAGTTAAAAGGTGTAGATTGAACCAGGTCAATCTAATGGTTGTAGGGCTTGATACAGAAAAACGTGATTGCCGGTAATTAATGTCCGTTAGTAAACCCACAGTCACTTGTATATGTTGGTAGAAAATTGCAGTGCACTTGCAATAATCAAATAGTGTGACTTGGAAAAAACAATATAGTAGGATTAAGGAGCCACTATTAGACCTGTTGTTAAATGGCAGGCTACGTGATTTTAGAAGTCTGCTGTCATGCGAGAGGCTTGGAGACGGCAAGCAAGGAATGAGCCGGACCGCTGAGTAAATAAAGACTGCACTGCCACTATTCAAAGAACCTTACGCGTTTCGAAGTGTGTCCGTATGGTACTTCTTCGTCAGAGGTAATGTGGTTGTGCAGTGGGTCCGGTGTTATATTTATACCCATATAGAGGGGAGTGGTTATGCTACGTCTCATTTATGCGTCAGTGCGTAGCGGTCCGCTCATGCCCAATCTCTGCCTGGATATCAATGTATCCATGGTAACGGCAGACGCCGAAAGAATAATGGAATTGTACTCTATATATGGAAAAAATTCATATAGGATTTGACTATTTGTATTCTGTGCAATTGCCGAAAAGAATTGACACTTTAACCGATGATAATAGTGAAAGTTTAAAATTTAAAATTCACGTGGCACTGGCATTATTTGTGCGGCGTCTGCGGTAACCATGGTAACTTCTTTATTGATATTCTAAGAAAGTATTTTCGCTGTTTAAATGTTAGGAGTTTTAGGTCCTATAACTGGTGGTCAGGACTCTAAATAGAATAGTATTCTTCTATACATGTCTTTCTTTTTACTTGCCAATAGAAGAAGTAGTGAAAAAGAATTATTTCTTATCTCCTCCTTTTGGCGTCTGGTCAAAAAGTGTTTAATACAGTATTTACCCTACAGGTACTGAATGGATATAATTATGTTCCAACTTATGAATTGGGTAATTTCTAAAATGTCTAAAAAATATATAATAATGAAGGCGAAGGAGGAAGGAGGATTGTTCCGTAACTGCTGGTGTCCCAAATCCGGGTCCCAGATACGTAGTTAATGCTATTATACATTGGCTGTATGTAAGCTTAACTGTTTCTAGCTGTACTTTGGACTACACATTTGCCTGTGAAAACGGAGATGATTTCTAAATTGGTGTATACAGTGTATTTAGTATCAAAAAGTGTTAGATTGGAGATATCTTATATACGTGTATACGATGAATTGCCTATTCAAAGTGCCCAAAGGCTTGTATTTTCATGCTCCTATGTGTAATTTTAGTTGTATATACTGGTATATAGACTGTGATTCTATCATCTGTCTATTAGATTATAAAAAGGCCGCTAGGTCGATTTCTTCGTTTAGGCCTTTGGGTGTTAGAGTACCCATATAGTGAATCCAAAAGGATTCTCTTTGTCTTAGTAGATTGAATCTATCTCCTCCCCTTTTGGGAACTTGGACATGTTCTAAAATTGTCCCCTTAAGGAGTTGTGGATTTTGTTGGTGAAATTTCTTAAAATGCTTGGGTACACTATGATCTTTGTGTCCGTTTTCAATTTTTTTGAGATGTTCTAGCAGGCGAGTTTTATAAGGTCTTTTTGTGCGTCCGATGTATTGTTTTTTACACGGGCACTCCAAAAGATAAACCACAAAAGTGGTTTTACAGTTTGTTAGTTTATTAATTACACATTTTTTGTGTGGGTATGTGTTCGATTGGACTGATTTAGTGGGCTTTGACTGGTCATATGCGTGTTCACAGCCTTTACAGTTAAGTCTGTTACACTTGAAGAATCCTTTACTTTTTTCCGTAAGCCAATTTTCCCCTGTTCTCTGTTTTATTTGGCTGGGGGCCAGCATTTGTTTGAAGTTCCTGTTTTTCTTAAAAATTACTTTCGGTACATTCCCAATTGTATTTTTTAGAAATTTATCTTGTAGAAGAATTGGCCAGTATTTCTTTAGGATTCTTCTAATCTCTGGTGCTGCTTCATTGAAGGTAGTTACTAAGCTGATATTCTTATTAGATGTCGGTTTATTTTTATTCTGACTTTTATTTAAAAGGTGGTCTCTTTCTAGCTTTTTAGCCCTTATGAAGGAGGACTCTACTAGTTTTTTAGGGTATTTTTTCTGTAAAAATTTTTGTTTGAGACTTTCAGATTCTAGGTTGAAATCAGTTATCTTGGTACAATTTCTTCTAATACGTTGAAATTGTCCAAACGGGATGTTGTTTATCCACGGTTTGTAATGGCCACTATCTGCTTGTAGGTAGCCATTGCAGTCTGTCTCTTTGGAGAATAGTTTTGTCATGATGTTGCCACCTTCTTGGAAAAGTACCAAATCAAGAAACTCTATGCAAGTTTCTGAGACCTTAGAGGTGAATTTTAAATTCATTTGGTTCACGTTCAGATGTTCAATAAATTCTTGACAGCTGTTATTTTCTCCGTTCCATATGACTATGATGTCGTCTATATACCGGCCCCACCATATTATGTTGGCTGCAAACGGGTTGTTGTTGTATACATGAGTATTTTCCCATTCTCCCATGAAGAGATTAGCATAACTGGGGGCCATGGTTGTACCCATGGCTGTCCCGCTAATCTGAAGGAAGAATTTGTATATATGTGTATATATATATATTAAAAGAAAAGTTTTTCTCTGTTGGTGTTTCAACAATTCTTTGTCTAAGGTAAGTTAAATGTGCTTACCAGAGGTTACCTCAATCCTATGAGGTAAGATGTCAGCTCATTGAGATTAATAGATGGTTCTTGGACTCTTGTCAAGTTGGTGTTCTGTGATCCTTAATGAAGAGATCTTTGTGCCAAATGGAAATCCTGAACTCTCTGTTGTATGCCTTTAATGGTAATCCTGGACTCTCTTGGGTAGATGTATTCGCCTGGTGTCGTTTGTTGAAAAGTAATGGAGATTCTTGGACTTGTAGGTGCAAAATTTAAACCTTTTGAGAGTATGCCTAATTCATTTTCCGTAAGGAATGAGAGGAGAGATTGAAAATTTCCCCTGTTCCACTACGGCATCATTCTCTTCTTAATCCAGCCTTTAGTAACAACGCTATAAGGTGGTAAAGTATCAGGCGCTTATTGACGATAACGCTACTAAATACTCAGCTGTTACTAACTGCAGAAATATGTTTTGACAACTTCTAAAAACAAGCACTTACCACCTTGCAGCTAATAATACACAAGACCTATTGTGTCTCATACAAAATCTTAAACATAACCTTGCTATAGGGTCGCATACCCTTATCACTGCAGCAAGCATTTACTATCTTTTTGTATGTACTTTTTATATAAAACATTACATCACTTTGACATCACAGTGTCGCAAGAAAAAACAAAAGGACATTTTACTTGTCTGAAAAAACAAAAGGACATTTTATTTGCCTAAACCTTACCTCATATATTGATTGAGGGTGCTGAATTCTCTTCTTCTTTCTCTACTACGATCCATGTGACAACCTGGGGCGCGATCCAATATAGATCGCAGTTTGCGGCGCAAGCGAGGGAACCGGCGTCGCCCGCAGTTTCAGCTCGCAACTCGAGCTATCCCATATAGGTCGCCGTCAGATGCTAACGTGCCGTAAGTCTGACAAACCAGCGATGTCCAGAAATCTGCGTAAGTACAAATTTCTGGCGTCGCCAGTGACTTGCGGCACGTTAGAAACTGCCGGCGCCTATAAAACCTGACTAAAGTCTAAAACACCCGCACTGTCTAACACGCCTCCCTAACATAGCCCGCACTGTCTAACACGCCTCCCTAACATAGCCCGCACTGTCTAACACGCCTCCCTAACATAGCCCGCACTGTCTAACCCTCTATCCGCTATCCCCCCTCACTAGCCTAACAATAAAAAAGCTATTAACCCCTAAACCGCCGCTCCCGTACCCCGCCGCAACCTAATAAAGTTATTAACCCCTAAACCGCCGCTCCCGTACCCCGCCGCCAGCTATATTATATCTATAACCCCCTAAAGTGAGCCCCTAACACCGCCGCCATCTATATTAAAATTATTAACCCCTAATGTAAGCCCCTTACACCGCCGCCATCTCTATTAAAATGATTAACCCCTAATTTAATCTACCTACCCCGCCGCCAGCTATATTATCTATATTAACCCTAAGTATATTATAGTTAATATAGTTATTACATTATATATATTAACTATATTAGCCCTAATTATATTAGGGTTAATATAGTTAATATAGTTACTATAGTATTTATATTAACTATATTAACTCTATCTAACCCTAACTAAATTTATATTAAATTAATCTAATTCATTTATAAACTAAAATATTCCTATTTTACTGGGAATGTGAAGCTTCAAGTGTTTAGAAGACAACCAAACTAGATCTCCCACCTTATAATCAGGAGGTTTCGTTCTCCTTAAGTCATAATAACGTTTTTGCTTTTCTTGAGATTGTAGTAAAATCTGTTTTAGTTGAATGAATCCTTCAGCAATTGTATTCACAGTGTCATTTACCAAGGGACAAGAACTTTCTGATCTTTGAAGAAGATGATAAGAGGGATGAAACCCATAGTTAATGAAAAATGGAGTTGTATTGGTAGATGAATTAATGGTGTTATTATAGGAGAATTCAGCAGTAGGTAGAAGAGAAGACCAGTTGTCTTGCTGAAATGTACAGTAGCATCTTAGATATTGCTCTAAACTCTGATTAGTCCTTTCGGTCTGACCGTTTGTTTGAGGATGGTAAGCTGAACTCAAACGGCGATCAATATGCAAACTAGAACAGAGTTGTGTCCAAAATCGAGAGGTAAATTGTGTACCCCTGTCAGTCGTAATAGACTTAGGTAACCCATGCAATCTGACAATATGTTTGATGAACAAATCTGCTGTTTCTGAAGCTGTTGGCAAAGTGTGAATAGGTATAAAATGTGCCATTTTTGAAAAGAGATCCACAACAACCAGGATGACTGTGTTGTTAGAAGAGGGAGGTAGATCGACAATGAAGTCTAGGGCAATATCTTGCCAAGGTCTGTCAGCGATTGGAAGAGATAAAAGTAAACCATAAGGGTGAATTCTTTGAGATTTACATTTGGTACATACAGCACACCCTTGTATGTACTGTTTTACAGACTGAATCATATGTGGCCACCAGAAATCCCTTTGAATTAAATGAAGAGTTTTCTTGAAACCAGGATGTCCTGAAAGTGGAATATCATGTGCCATAGCTAAAATGTCATTCCTAAGAGATTCTGGAACATACAGTGCATGACCATGGTAGAAAAATCCATCATTACCTTTATGAATCCTAGAATCATTAATCAATGGATCATTCTGTTGTTGTTCTTTGAGAATAGATGTTTTCCCCACTAAGAGGCCAATGAATTTTTCTGGTGGTATTATTGAGTTTAGTTCAGAACACTCAGTTAATGGAGTTGAATATCTAGATAGAGCATCTGCCTTTGTATTTCTTACTCCTGGACGATAAGTGATTATAAAATCAAATCTAGTAAAGAATAAACTCCATCTGACTTGTCTGGAAGAAAGACTTTTGTTAGTTTTTAGATATTGTAGATTACGATGATCTGTAAATATGATGATTGGAAATCTTGCCCCTTCTAATAGATGTCTCCAAAATTCGAATGCAGCCTTGATGGCTAGAAGTTCTTTTTCCCCAATTGGGTAATTAATTTCGGGCGAATTCATAACCCGAGAATAATATGCGACAGGATGAAGCATGTTGGTAGAAGAATCTCTTTGAGACAGAATGACTCCTATTGCAAATTCGGATGCATCTACTTCTAATGTATATTGTTTCGATGGATCTGGGAATTGTAGGATTGGAGCGGTAATGAAACTATGTTTGAGAGCATTAAAAGAATCATCTGCCTGTTGGTTCCAGTGGTATTTGTGGTTCTTTCGGGTGAGTAGTGTGAGAGGTTTTGCGATAGTAGAGAATCCTTTAATAAATTTTCTATAAAAATTTGAGAATCCTAAGAATCTCTGGAGCTCTTTCTTATTTTTTGGAATAGGCCAGTTAGTGATAGCTTGTACTTTGTTGTCCTCCATGGATATTCCTTTTGGTGAAATATGATACCCCAGGAAAGAAATAGTATCAGAATTGAATATACATTTTTCTGCCTTAACATATAAGTTGTTCTGTCTTAATCTTGAAAGAACTGTTCTGACATGTTGTATGTGATCCTCTTTGGAATTTGAATAAATGAGAATATCGTCCAAATAAATGACAATGTATGTGTCAAGTAAATCTTTGAAAACATCATTAATGAAAAACTGAAAAGTTGCAGGTGCATTGCACAAACCAAAAGGCATGACACAATACTCATAGAGACCATACCTAGTACGAAAGGCAGTTAACCATTCATCACCTTTGCGAATTCTAATTAAATTATATGCACCTCTTAAATACAGTTTGGTGAAAATGGTAGCACCCTGTAACCTCTCTATGAGTTCTGGAATAAGAGGTAAAGGATATCTATTTTTTATTGTACAGTTGTTCAGTTGTCTATAGTCAATTATAGGCCTGAGACTGTCATCTTTATTCTTCACGAAAAAGATCCCGGCACCAGCTGAAGATGTAGAAGGCCGAATAAAACCTTTCTTTAGATTTTCCTCAAGATATCCTTTGAGATGAAGCAGTTCTGGTTCAGAGAGTGGATATATACGACCATAAGGAATTTTACTGTTTGGTTTTAAATCGATAGGACAGTCGTAAGGTCTGTGGGGAGGTAGAGATTGAGCCTCAACCTTATCAAAAACATCATAAAAATCCGAGTACTCTGTTGGTATATTTGTCATATCAACCTGTAATATAGTTTGTGATTGTGTACAGTGTGTTTTACAATATGGTGAGTCGAAGGAAATAGTACCACTATTCCATGAGATGGTTGGTTGATGTTTCTTTAGCCATGAAAGTCCTAGAATTATGGGGTACAAAGGAGAATGAATAACCTCGAAGGTACACAATTCAGAGTGACCTGATGAAAATGTTAATGATAATGGATCTGTATGATGGGTAACAGGACCTGAATTGATAAAAGAACCATCAATGACTCGAATAGGTAATGCAATTAATTTTTTAATTATAGGAATCTTGTGATTTTCAACAAAAGATGAATGAATGAAATTATTAGTTGCTCCTGAATCGATTACCACCTGGGCTTTAAGTTGATGTTGATCCCACTGTAGACAAACAGAAAGAGTAAAGTGAGATGAGTTTTTTATAACAGTCTCATTTAAATGAGCTATCTCTTGCTTACCCTTTTTTGATTTTAACAGAATTGGACACTCCTTTACTCCGTGGTCCTTAGCAGCACAATATAAACAAAGATTATGTTGTCTTCGTCTAGCCTTTTCTTCAGGTTTAAGAGGACCTTTGACAAAACCTATCTCCATAGGCTCATCTGTAGAACGGACAGTGGAAACTGAATGAGAGCTATAGGCTTTCTTGGTAGATAATTCTGATGACCCTCTTTCAATCTTCCTTTCCCTCAAACGACGATCAATAGATATAGACAAGATCATAAGATTTTCTAAGACCTTAGGAATAACCACACGTGCCAATTCATCTTTTAGAGCATCCGCTAATCCAATACGGAATTGATTTGTCAAAGCTGGGTTATTCTACTGTGTGTCAGGTGCCCATCTTTTGAAATCAGTTATATATTCTTCTACAGGGCGTCTACCTTGTCGCAAATGTCTGATAGAATTTTCTGCTGAAGCTTGTTTGTCATGATCTTCATATAGTAAGGACATGGCATTAAAAAATGATTCTAATGAGTTTAAGATAGGATCTTCTTTCTCATAGTATGCATTAGCCCATGCCTTGGCTTCACCAGTGAGATAAGAAATTACCGTTAGAACTTTAACCCTTTCGGTAGGATAGGTTCTTGGTTTCAATGAAAATAATAAAGTACATGAATTTTTGAAGTCTCTAAATTGAGTTCTGTCTCCAGAAAATCTCTCAGGTGGACATATTTGTGGTTCAGGGGAAACAAGAGGTGATGGTAAAGTTTGAGCAGGTACATGATCCCTAATATATTTTCGTAATTCCTGATTTTCAACTTGGAGGTCCCTAAGACCCTGGATCATTATATCCATATTTTGAGAAAGGGTTCCAACACGGTTGGATAATTCAGTAACATCCATTATAGATACAAGTGGGTTAAGGGAGGCTTGGTAATATGTGAGGATTTATTATATGATTAATGTGAACCCAGTTGTATCTACTCCACTCAGTCTCACACCAAACCTAGGTACCTTGATAAACTAGGAACCTTATTCTGCTCATTGACTGAGGGTGACCTGTTTAGGTCAAAAGTAAATTACAACTAACTTTAGTTGCTGGAGATATGCACTACAATGTGAATGTGCTAATACTCTCCTAATTAATATAATAGCATTTGCTAAACAATAAATAATCTCTTTGGATATAGAATAAATTATAACTTTATGTAATTGAAGCTCTGTTAGTCTCTCTTTAAATAGAATGTAGCTTTCACTCAGGTACAATGCTTGAATGTTCAGGTTAGTAAAGTTCATATGCAACCTTATTTATGAATGCAGCAGGATTGTTATGGCAATGTATTGTATGCAGAAATAACCAGGATATATGCAGAAGATGTTAAACATGCAAACTTTCCATTAGTAACGTATATGTATCAGCTTGAATTGTTAGTATATACAGTCTTTGGAACATATGAAATTAGCGTAACTTCAGCAATAACTTTATGTTTAGTACGATACCCAACACTTCATGACCAGCGTGTACTCGTGAAGACTTTGCTAGCTAGCAATAAGTTGTCCTGAGACGGAGTGTAGAATCCGGCAACAGAGAGGAGCTGCGACACTGACTCCCGGAGTGCTGATGACGTCAGACGCCGAACTACTGCAGACACGCTGTATGTCAGTTAGTGTTTCAGAATGAAGTATGCTGTCCTGTGATTAAAAAGAACTTTGCAGATATAAAGTTAGTAAACAACTTGACGAAAATAGAGAGAGCTTCTTGAAAGTTGTGATCACTCCTCATGCGAATCAAATTACCAAGCATCGTTGAAGGGCTTATAAAGGCATAACGGTCATGTGATATTATGTTTAAAGGGACAGTGAAACGTGGAAAACATGAAGTGTAGAGATTGAGAATTACTGTGATATGACAGATATACTCCTTTATAATACAATTGTGCCCCTAATGTCACCCTCAGCTTCTGTATAACGCCTGTGTACCCAGATATACTCCTGTATAATACAATTGTGCCCCTAATGTCACCCTCAGCTTCTGTATAACGCCTGTGTACTCAGATATACTCCTGTATAATGCAGATGTGTCACTAATTTGTTGATGAAAATCATGGGCAGTAATCGTGATGCATCGCAGAATCGAATCGTTGACAGGATAATTGTAATCAAATCGTGAGACCAGTGAGGATGTGCACCCCTAGTCATTCGGCCTAAGAAATATGGAAATAGAAGAGGACACCAAGTGTATAGAGGTACTTGAAGTTTAGAAAACGACAAAAACAAGATAAGCCATCTAAAATGTTAGAAAAAGATGGGTCGTGGACTCTTCATGCAAGGAAAGAAAATAATTTATCACGTAAGCATAAATTTTGTTTTCTTTCCAATGGCATGGGGAGTCCACAAATCCATTCTAATTACTCAGCTGAGGCAAAACACCTTGAATTAGGATTCAAAAAAGGTATGGAACAATAACTCAGAGGCAGTTTTGTTAAGAAAAGCTCCAAGAAAGAGCGAGGACGTAAAACAGGTCTGAACCGGACCCAGACCTGAAAAAAAAAGACTATAAAAAGAACAGTATAAAAAGTTAGGAGAAGCCAGGACAACCCTGCTGACCTCCAACACCAAAACTCTTACATAAGAGAAGTCTAGGACACCTCAGAATTGCTATCCTTGAAAACAGGTAAACTAACCAAGAAAGGATACATAAAAGATAAGTTTCAGAAAACCATGTTGAAGCATTTTATTCAAAATAAATTATGAAACCACCATGGCTACATCCAGAAGACAAAAAGAAATTGGACAAGATCTGCTAGGTAGAACACCTTCTCCTAAGAGAATAAAACATGGCCTCCTAACTACGATAAATAAAAAGAAGCCAGTTCCTTAAAGTTCAAAGAACACAAACGGCTAGATTACGAGTTCTGCGTTAGCTTTAAAAAGCAGCGTTAAGGGGTCCTAACGCTGCTTTTTAACGCCCGCTGGTATTAAAAGTCAGGCAGGAAAGGGTCTACCGCTCACTTTTCTTCTGCGACTTTTCCATACCGCAAATCCCCTTACGTCAATTGCGTATCCTATCTTTTTAATGGAATTTGGCTAACGCTGGTATTACAAGTCTTGGAGAAAGTGAGCGGTAGAGCCTCTACCTCCAAGACTCCTACCGCATTTAAAGTCAGTAGTTAAGAGTTTTATGGGCTAATGCCGGAACATAAAGCTCTTAACTACAGTGCTACAAAGTACACTAACACCCATAAACTACCTATGAACCCCTAAACCGAGGCCCCCCAACATCGCAAACACTAAAATAAAATTATTTAACCCCTAATCTGCCAACTAGACACCGCCGCCACCTACATTATACCTATGAACCCCTAATCTGCTGCCCCTAACATTGCCGACACCTACATTATAGTTATTAACCCCTTATCTGCCGACCGGACATCGCTGCCACTATAATATTTATTAACCCCTATTCTGCCGCCCCCAATGTCGCCGCCACCTACCTACACTTATTAACCCCTAATCTGCTGACCGGACATCGCCGCCACTATAATAAATGTATTAACGCCTAAACCGCCACACTCCCGCCTTGCAAACACTATAGTAAATTTTATTAACCCCTATTCTGCCCCCCCCAACGTCGCCGCCACCTACCTACAATTATTAACCCCTAATCTCCCGCACCCAACGTCGCCGCTACTATAATAAAGTTATTAACCCCTAAACCTAAGTTTAACCCTAACCCTAACACCCCCCTAAGTTAAATATAATTTAAATAAATCTAAATAAAATTACTATAATTAAATAAATTAATCCTATTTAAAACTAAATACTTACCTGTAAAATAAACCCTAATATAGCTACAATATAACTAATAGTTACATTGTAGCTATTTTAGGATTTATATTTATTTTACAGGCAACTTTGTATTTATTTTAACTAGGTACAATAGCTATTAAATAGTTAATAACTATTTAATAGCTACCTAGTTAAAATAATTACAAAATTACCTGTAAAATAAATCCTAACCTAAGTTACAAATACACCTAACACATACAAACGGTGTATAATATGGGTGAATACTTTCCTTAACAGTTTAGAACCGCAGCCGTCTCACAGTCTCTCCCAAACACTGTGTAAGTAATGTGATGTGCTAGATAGAGGCGCTGGTTCTTTGTTTTTCTGTGTGAATTTCTTTTCCACCTTTTTCCTCAGTTATCCTCTGTTTCTAGGTGCAAAGAACAATTGCTGAGGCATCAAGCTGTAATCATCTGATTTAATGTGTATATCTACTCACAGTAAATATTCCCGATATCCGGCTCAATCTTGTTGCAAAAAACGATTCCACAGATTTTTCAATAAAAAAACAACAACTGTATTTATTCAAGCTCAACGCGTTTCCATGGACTCAGCTGTCTTTTTCAAGAGCAGTTAAAAAATAAAAGTGCTTTACATACCAATTAGCATACTAATTGGTATGTAAAGCACTTTTATTTTTTACTGTGAGTAGATATACACATTAAATCAGATGATTACAGCTTGATGCCTCAGCAATTGTTCCTTGCACCTAGAAACAGAGTATAACTGAGGAAAAAGGTGGAAAAGAAATTCACACGGAAAAACAAAGAACCAACAAATACACCTAACACTACACTATCAATAAATTAATTAAGTAAATTAAATACAATTATCTAAAATAACATACAATTAAATAAACTAAACTATAGTACAAAAAAAAACATACACTAAATTACAAAAAATAAAAAAATATTACAAGAATTTTAATCTAATTACACCTAATCTAAGCCCCCTAATAAAATAAAAAAGCCCCCCAAAATAATAAATTTCCTTATCCTAAACTAAATTACAAAGTAATCAGCTCTTTTACCAGCCCTTAAAAGGGCTTTTTGTGGGGCATTGCCCCAAAGTAATCAGCTCTTTTACCTGTAAAAAAACCAAATACAATACCCCCCCCAACATTACAACCCACCACCAGTGTTCCCTCTAAGGACAGTTTTGTGTGCAGCCCAGCAGTGAAACAGTTAACAAGAGAACCATACCTTGCCATCTGCATTGTGTAGTGTTTGCTAATTGCAGGGTGTGGTTACCTAATTAACTGTTTCACTGCTGGGCCGCACACAAAACTCGCCTTAGAGGGAACACTGCCCACCACCCACACACCCCTACTCTAAAACACCCCGATCCCCCCTTAAAAAAAGCTAACACTACCCCATTGAAGATCACCCTACCTTGAGCCGTGTTCACCCAGCCGGGCACCGATGGGCCAGAAGAGGACATCCGGACCGGCAGAAGTCTTCATCCGATCGGGGCAGAAGAGGTCCTCCATCCAGCAGAAGTCTTCATCCAAGCGGCATCTTCTATCTTCAATCAATCGGAGCGGGTCCATCTTCTATACAGCCGACGCGGAGCCATCCTCTTCTTCCGATGTCCTAACGAAGAATGACGGTTCCTTTAAATGACGTCATCCAAGATGGCGTCCCTCGAATTCCGATTGGCTGATAGGATTCTATCAGCCAATCGGAATTAAGGTAGGAAAATTCCTATTGGTTGATTTAATCAGCCAATCGGATTGAACTTCAATCCGATTGGCTGATTAAATCAACCAATAGGAATTTTCCTACTTTAATTCCGATTGGCTGATAGAATCCTATCAGCCAATCGGAATTCGAGGGACGCCATCTTGGATGACGTCTTTTAAAGGAACCTTCATTCTTTGTTAGGACATCGGAAGAAAAGGATGGCTCCGCGTCGGCTGTATAGAAGATGTACCCGCTCCGCTCCGATTGATTGAAGATAGAAGATGCCGCTTGGATGAAGACTTCTGCCGGTCCGGATGTCTTCTTCTGGCCCATCGGTGCCTGGCTGGGTGAACACGGCTCAAGGTAGGGTGATCTTCAATGGGGTAGTGTTAGGTTTTTTTAAGGGGGGATCGGGTGGGTTTTAGAGTAGGGGTGTGTGGGTGGTGGGTTGTAATGTTGGGGGGGTATTGTATTTGGTTTTTTTACAGGTAAAAGAGCTGATTACATTGGGGCAATGCCCCGCAAAAAGCCCTTTTAAGGGTTGTTAAAAGAGCTGATTACTTTGTAATTTAGCTTAGGATAGGGAATTTTATTATTTTGGGGGGCTTTTTTATTTTATTGGGGGGCTTAGATTAGGTGTAATTAGATTAAAATTCTTGTAATTTTTTTTATTTTTTGTAGATTTATTTAAATTATATTTAACTTAGGGGGGTGTTAGGGTTAGGGTTAGACTTAGGTTTAGGGGTTAATAACTTTATTATAGTAGCGGCGACGTTGGGTGTGGGAGATTAGGGGTTAATAATTGTAGGTAGGTGGCAGCGACGTTGGGGGGGGGCAGATTAGGGGTTAATAAAATTTACTATAGTGTTTGCGAGGCGGGAGTGCGGCGGTTTAGGGGTTAATACATTTATTATAGTGGCGGCGATGTCCGGTCAGCAGATTAGGGGTTAATAAGTGTAGGTAGGTGGCGGCGACATTGGGGGCGTCAGAATAGGGGTTAATAAATATAATGTAGGGCTCGGCGTTGTTGGGGGCAGTAGATTAGGGGTTCATAGGGATAATGTAGGTGTCTGCGGTGTCCGGAGTGGCAGATTAGGGGTTAATAATATAATGTAGGTGTCGGCGATAGCGGGGGTGGCAGATTAGGGGTTAATAAGTATAAGATTAGGGGTGTTTAGACTCGGGGTTCATGTTAGGGTGTTAGGTGCAGCTTTTATTTCCCCATAGGAAACAATGGGGCTGCGTTAGAAGCTGGACGCTGCTTTTTTGCAGGTGTTAGGTTTTTTTCCAGCCAGCTCAGCCCCATTGTTTCCTATGGGGAAATCGTGCACAAGCACGTTTTAGCCAGCTTACCGCTGACTTAAGCAACGCTGGTATAATATGTCTGTGTGTGTATATATATATATATATATATATATATATATATATATTATTAACCCACTGTACACCAATGTATTGTTTTTATATATTTATATTTATGTGTCTGTATGTATACATATATATATATATATATATATTATACTCATATATATGTATGTGTGTTTGCGTGTGTGTACAGTATATATATGTGTGTGTGTTTGTATATATATATATATATATATATATATATATATATATAGGCAAAAAGAGTCAGTTGCACTCTCACAAACAGTTCTCCAAGGGCCAGGGTGCTAGAGTAGTTGAAATGTAGCAAAACAGGAAACAGCACTCTCTGGACTTAAGTAAAAAACAAGTAGTTTATTCAGTAACGTTTCGGGGAATGCTCCCCTTCATCAGACCAACAACATACAAGTGAGACAAACATTTAAGCATACACAAACCCCTCCCCCTAGTGCAAAAAACCGCCAAAAATGGTTGCCATAGCAACCAAGCAACCAGTTCAAAGTAAATACATTTACCAATGCAACAATGACATCAAAGAAACCAGATCATTATGGTTAATTAGCATCAGGTCAATTAGCAAATCAACACATCATCCTACCACATAATACACCTGCTGTATATTAGTACTTCTAATACCCCAGTGGCAGTGTGTCCTTTTAAAGAGACATATCACAATATTATTAGCTAAGTACAGGAACACAAGAATGTGTAGAAAAAAGGGGTTGAAAAAACGTTTAGTTAAACATCGGCCCCTCATCATATTGAAATGCAATTCACGTAATGCACTTATAGTAAATGCCTAACTCATAATACCCGTACTACATAGTCAAGGGTCATGTGTACCATAAATGCTATAGAAGCAAATAGCAGCAAACTCGTTATACAGATACCTCAAACGATGTGACCGTATTACATGCACAAAGTGTAGCACGACCTATGTAATCACCCTGTTCAGCATCGGACCAACCTCGCGCTGAATCTAGCACAGTTACTAGCGGAACAACAAGGGATATGCGCATGCGTGGAAACCCGGCGCAGTCCAGCCCCCAATGCTCCAGCTAGGTACCCAATAGGATAGAAAGGACAAGCCCCCACACAGGACAAACAGAGTTATTAAAATGGCATGGTAAGAGGGCCCCAAGGTACTACTAAGGGAAGGAAGGGTCCGGGTCATGAACGTAATAAATGCAGCAGGATATGCAGTAGATAGTACAACACCCCTAATACCCAGATATCAGGAGTCACCCACTTAGGTCCCGTAACCCAGCTAGTTCAGTCTGACATACACGATGAGAAGGGTATATGCGTCTGTCATTTCTAACCTGTCAGCACCGGTCTTGCGGTCAAGGCACCTATTGTCCGTGCATAGGCAATTTTACAGGGTCACAAAAAGGATGTCTATAAGTGTGCGCATGCGTGTAAGCCATGCCCAGTCAATTATTACTGTGTAAGGCAAGGTCCCTGATAGGCCGTCTGGGACAAGCCCCTATCCCTGTGTGAGTGACAGTTTTGCTATGAGATAGGGGGGCAGGGGTCCAAAGTCAAAAGATATGTCGGTCACAGTATGTTTCAGGCTGATGCTGTGATTACAGGTTTGCTAGAGCCCGGTGGCCCAGAATTATAAGGATCGCTATAAAGGAAAAGAGACCCCTAAACTAATGTGAATAAATACATAGTACAGGCAGGTCCCATCCCCCTAGATACAGAAAATACTAGTGCTAACAGGGTTCAGTAGTGCAAGGTTAGTAGCACCAGCACTCAGTGATGTGTCAACACTACGGTGTGCAACAAAAGTAACATCCACTAATGTACATAACAGAAACAACCTAAATAAGGGTACACCCATTGGGCACCCCTCCTGGAGGATAAATATGGGCAGAGCCTACAGCCAATCAGCAACCAGACTTCATGAACCCACTGTGGATAAAAGAATGCAAACATAGTATCAGATACTGTACAAACTAAATTAATCCCCTTAGACAGATACAACCAGATACCTTAGAAGCGTACACAGCTTAGTTCATAAAAAACAATGCCAGTCTATCCCCATGTTCAAACCTCTGGGGTGTATAGTGTCCAGTTTGAAAATCCACTCGGCCTCCTTCTGTAGGAGACGGGTGTCCCTGTCACCTCCCCTAGGCATTGGGGGTACATGATCGATGAGTTTAAATCTCAGGTCCGCCACAGAGTGACCCTTCTCCATAAAATGTCTGGCCACAGGTTGGTCACTCTTGCCTTTCTCAATTGCCGTCCGGATGGCACTCCTGTGATTAGCCATCCTTTTCTTAATGTCATCTGACGTCTTACCTATATAGAATAGGCCACAGTTGCAATTCAGCATGTACACCACAAATTTTGTGGTACACGTAAGGAAATGCTTGATCTTGTAGCTCGTGTTATTGTGTGGATGTTTGAATTGCTTGCATTGCAGCATGGCGTTACACGTTACACAACTCGGGCACTTGTAGGAGCCCCTTTTGGTGTTTGTCTTGACCTTGCTGTAGCTATCAGTTGGATCAGTGTTCATTAAGATGTCTTTTAGGTTTCTTCCCCTCTTATATCCAATTCTGGGTGGTCCATAGTCGTGGTATGGTAATGATGGATCAGTCTGGACAATATCCCATTTCTCTTTTAAAGTAACTCCTAGTGTTCTCGTGCTAGGGGTGTATGCAGTGACAAAATTCATCCTCTTCTGTTGGTCTCTTTTTGGCATTTTCATGCTCAACTGGGCCCTTGCTTCCTTTATAGTGTTACCATTGTATCCTCTGCTGTAAAACCGTGATTCCATTTCTTTCAGTTGTACCTCACGGTTTTCCTCTGATGTGTTATTGCGGATGACTCTCAGCAGCTGTGCCTTAGGGATGGCTTTTATGAGTGATCTTGGATGGTAACTAGAAGCATGTAGCAGTGTGTTTCTGTCGGTAGACTTTTTAAATAAGGTGGTACCCAATCTGTTGTTTATCTTATAAATTCTTAGATCCAGGAAATCCACTTCATTGTAGCTGGACACTTCCTTCAATTGAACCTGTCCCCCTATTGTGTTCAGGGATTTGACCCACTCGCCAAAGGACTCAATCGTGCCTCTCCAGACCACAACGATATCATCAATGTAGCGCTTGTAAAAGCATACTTGTTGATTGTCATATACCTTGAACACCTTTTCCTCCATATGTTCCATGAATAAGTTTGCAAAAGCAGGTGCCATATTCGAGCCCATGGCCGTTCCCATGAGCTGAAGATAAAATCTCCTTTCGAATTTAAAGTAGTTCAGCTTAAGACATAGAGATAGAAGTTCAATAATAAAGCTGGTAGGGGGACCCACATATGGGCATCTTTCAAGGCAGTTGGTAATTATCTCCATCCCCATTTCGTGCGGTATAATAGTATAGAGGCTTGTGACGTCAAGACTGGCAAGCACGTCTCCTGGTTCTATGTCAGATATGTCAGTGAGATATGCAATGAGTGTGGTGGAGTCTCTTAAGTATGAGCGCATGTTTACAACCAGTGGTTGTAGCATAGAGTCAACATATTTAGCCAGGGGTTGTAGGAGTGACCCCCGTGCTGAGACAATGGGGCGTCCAGGTGGATGTACCAATTGTTTGTGTATCTTGGGGAGTGTATAGAGAATTGGCCAGACTGGGTTGTTAGTGGTTAGCCATTCCTTGGTGGTAGGGTCTATCCAGTTCATTTGTGCTGCATGTTCAATAACTGAGTCAATCCGTGCTTTATAGGTAATCGTGGGGTCACAAGGTAAGGCTTTGTAGGTTGAGACATCCGCCAGTTGTTTATCTATTTCAGTCTTATAATCTTGATAATCCTGCAGAACAACCGCACCACCCTTGTCCGCTGGGCGTATGACAATGGTAGAGTCATTTCTAAGGGATTGAACAGCTTCCCAGTCAGTTGTTGTCATATTATTTCTAGTTAGGCCTTGCTCCCTCTGTCCCAATCTTTGTTGGATAAGGCGAGTATAAGTTCTAATACTTGGATTCGTCGTGGGTGGTTCAAATGTACTTGGTTTCTTAAAGGGGTGTCTGTTTTCTTCCAATCCCTTTCCCTGGAAAAAGTCACCCAGTTTCAGCTGCCTCTGGAAACGCATACTGTCAATATAAGTAGTGAAGTCATCAGCCTTAGTTGTGGGTACAAAGGAGAGGCCCTTCATAAGTACCCGCCTTTCGTTGTCATTCAGGACATGCTGGCTAAGATTGACCGTTACATCCTCCTCCTCCTGCGGGGTAGTGGGGGTCTTCTTCCAAAATCCGCCCCTGCATGTATGCGGTCTTCGCCCCTTCCCCTGGAGCGGGTGGTAATGCCTAAAAAAGGCTGAGTGCTGTGCTGGTTCTCATTCTCCTGTGGCCGGTCACCCGAGTAATCCGTGTCAGAGCCAGAACTTGAATCCACCGTGTTCAGTTGTCGGTGTGCATATGTTCTAAACCTTCTTTGTCTTCTTGGCTGGTACTGGGCTCTTTCAACCGGTCCAAGTGTCCATCGGTAAACCTTTTTATCCTTATAATCCTCCATAACATAACCAAGTTTTTTGTTTTTGAAGGCAATTAAGGCATTGTTGTATTCCCGTAGTTGTGTGTTAATCTTGTCCATCCAGTTCTCTGATTTGTCCTGCATCAGGATCTGGCCTTTAACTTCCTCCAAAATGCTGATATCATCCTTTGCTTTTTGCATCTGACATCTGACTTCCTCGACCACTAGCAAGCTCAAATCAAGGGAACATTTATTCAATATCGCTACCCATTTCCTGCAGAAGTCAGAGTTCTGTCTGCCTATGGTGGGCACATTGTTGATTCTAAAGCCTCTAGGTATGAGTCTCTTCCTATGGTACTCAGAAAGGTAAATGCCATGAAGTTTAAGATCTCATAGCAAAACTGTCACTCACACAGGGATAGGGGCTTGTCCCAGACGGCCTATCAGGGACCTTGCCTTACACAGTAATAATTGACTGGGCATGGCTTACACGCATGCGCACACTTATAGACATCCTTTTTGTGACCCTGTAAAATTGCCTATGCACGGACAATAGGTGCCTTGACCGCAAGACCGGTGCTGACAGGTTAGAAATGACAGACGCATATACCCTTCTCATCGTGTATGTCAGACTGAACTAGCTGGGTTACGAGACCTAAGTGGGTGACTCCTGATATCTGGGTATTAGGGGTGTTGTACTATCTACTGCATATCCTGCTGCATTTATTACGTTCATGACCCGGACCCTTCCTTCCCTTAGTAGTACCTTGGGGCCCTCTTACCATGCCATTTTAATAACTCTGTTTGTCCTGTGTGGGGGCTTGTCCTTTCTATCCTATTGGGTACCTAGCTGGAGCATTGGGGGCTGGACTGCGCCGGGTTTCCACGCATGCGCATATCCCTTGTTGTTCCGCTAGTAACTGTGCTAGATTCAGCGCGAGGTTGGTCCGATGCTGAACAGGGTGATTACATAGGTCGTGCTACACTTTGTGCATGTAATACGGTCACATCGTTTGAGGTATCTGTATAACGAGTTTGCTGCTATTTGCTTCTATAGCATTTATGGTACACATGACCCTTGACTATGTAGTACGGGTATTATGAGTTAGGCATTTACTATAAGTGCATTACGTGAATTGCATTTCAATATGATGAGGTGCCGATGTTTAACTAAACGTTTTTTCAACCCCTTTTTTCTACACATTCTTGTGTTCCTGTACTTAGCTAATAATATTGTGATATGTCTCTTTAAAAGGACACACTGCCACTGGGGTATTAGAAGTACTAATATACAGCAGGTGTATTATGTGGTAGGATGATGTGTTGATTTGCTAATTGACCTGATGCTAATTAACCATAATGATCTGGTTTCTTTGATGTCATTGTTGCATTGGTAAATGTATTTACTTTGAACTGGTTGCTTGGTTGCTATGGCAACCATTTTTGGCGTTTTTTTTGCACTAGGGGGAGGGGTTTGTGTATGCTTAAATGTTTGTCTCACTTGTATGTTGTTGGTCTGATGAAGGGGAGCATTCCCCGAAACGTTACTGAATAAACTACTTGTTTTTTACTTAAGTCCAGAGAGTGCTGTTTCCTGTTTTGCTATATATATATATATATATATATATATATATATATATATATATATATATATATATACACAGTATATGCATATAGATATACATATGTACATATACATATATATACATATATAGAGATAGATAGAAATGCATTTATACCAACCCCAATGCATATATATATGAAAAGAGGTTATTAAAAGTAAGTGGGACAGTGTTGTCCCCAGGACCTTTTTAATGGGTGCATTACCTGGCTGATTTTACTGGCTACCTGACTAAAATATTAAAAAGTTATGATGAGCTAATATTAACATTTTTAAATGTTTATTGCTCAAATTATCATAAATACATTTATAATAAATGATGCAATTATTTTCTGCTTTTGATAGCAGAAATGTTATAATATTAGAAAATATAAAATTTCCGCCACCTGGCTACTTTATAATGCCATCGGCTGTCAAAATTTGTTGTGGAGAACACAGGGTTATGCAAGATGACGTCAAATTTGGTAAGAAGAATGGAGCATCTGAATGATGAAGAAAGGGTGCAATTCTGCAATTTTTTTATACTGGAAGAATGGCGTCTTACAAGGATATGATTGCATATAAAAATTCAAGGACATATGACACTTTGGAGTAAAAAAGAAAAATGTTTTTTCATTTTTTGAGGAACAACTAATAATTGCTTCAAGTGTTTTTTTTTCTTCTTTCTTTTGGATCTAAAGTAACAGGAAAGTTTAACTTTTTTGTCAACCACTATAAAAGGCATTGTGTAAATATGGCCCCTTTGCATTGGTGTTAGTATTTTTTTTTTCAAATCCTCCTTTTAAGTAGTTGTTTTAATCTGAGCACCAAACTTAAAATTTGTTTTTTCCATCAGTGCTTAACTCTGCCTCAGCTGACACTCTTCTGTATAGCCGCTGACACTTTGGAGAAGAAAGTGAGGAAGGTCTGGAAAGCTGTACATATATAGTACTCATTTAACACTAAAAACATGAGCGCTAAACGCCAAGGAACTTTATTATCTTTTGTTTCAAAGAAGCAGTGTGTTGAAGCAGTTCCTTCCACAAGTAAGTCATCATTATCTCAGACCCATAGTGATGATTCTGATAGAGAAACCATGCAAGAACAAATTGTAAAGAAAAAAGGATCGTTTGTACGAAAGTACAGTGAGGAATATTTAAAATATGGATTTATTGAGGTCCCCGGAAAATTACCAAAACCCCAGTGTGTTGTGTGTGCCAGAGTCCTGGCAAATGAGGCAATGAAGCCTTCAAGATTATCTCGACACTTGACTACAAACCATCCAGAGTTTATTAATAAGTCAGTTGACTTTTTTATTCAAAAAAAGGAAGCACTTCATAGTGAAAAACGTGTGCTTGTTCAGGCTAGTACTACTGATAAGTCACTTTTAATGTCTTCTTATTTAGTTGCCAAAAGAATAGCCACATGTAAAAAACCATATTCTGATGGTGAAAACCTTATTAAGCCTTGTCTCATTGATGTTGCTAGCACAGTCTTTGGTCAGTCTGCTGCAGATAAACTGAAGCAAATACCACTTTCAAATGACACCATTGCTCGTCGAGTTTGTGATATGTCAGCAAATGTGGAGGCTCAACTCATTGAAAAAGTTAAAAAATCAACATGGTTCTCACTTCAGTTAGATGAGTCAATGTGGTATTGTGAGCTTTGTAAATCAGGAAACAAGTATTTATGGCAATAGTTATAAAGGTTAGCCCTAAAATTAGAGCTTGTTGCTCTTTTTTGTACTAATCAGAAAACAACTTCTATGTAGTCTGATTAAACAATATGAGACATTTAATATATGATGAATTTTAGTATTAACTACAAACTTAGGTGTTAATAAAGATAAGGAATAATAATGAGATACATATCATATGTTCAATATATATCTAAAGGAAGCCACAGAAGGAGTAGATATACTGACATGGTCTGAATCAGTAATGATAGTAACAAAAATAGAACTCCGTTACTTCACGCAATCACACACATCCTAAAATATTTACAAGTTCAGACACTCCGCAGACACACATTGTTTGGTTGTAATGGATATTGCAGATAATAGGATTTGCCCAATAATTCAGAATGGTGACAACAACATGCAGGTAAGAAGCTTAAAGGCTTTAGTTTGGTTCGTGTACGTTACAACCTTAAGGACCGTGAGAGTTCCATTACCGCATTGAAAGATCCGTGTCTGGGACAGGCAGCGTGTGTGAATGCGGCTTACTTCCGGGTAGCGGTAAAAAAGTAGATCCGGCCGTTCAGTGATCCAGACTCGGTAATAACAAAGTTGCGACAAAAACATACGAGATTCAAAAAGGTAACAAAAGTAAATATTGGAACGATACTTTGCACAGGATACAAGTGATAGGAGACCTGAAATAGGAATAGCTACATCAGAGTAGGTATGACTTCAATAATCAGGCAGTAAATGAATGCAACAGGTAGTCCTTAAATAGGAAGGAGATCACATAGGAGGAGTTAGAGTTAAAGGTATACCACATCTCCCCCCCTTCAAGGAAGCACCCCAGGGGATTCCAAACTAGGTTTCTCAGGATAGCGGCGATGAAAATTCCGCAGAAGACGGGGAGTGCGAAGATCAGAATGAAGTTGCCAAGAGTTATCCTCCGAACCATAACCCTTCCATTTCACAAGGTACTCCAACCTTCGTCTATGGATCCTAGAATCTAACACAGCTTCAACCTCATATTCCTCTCGATCATCAATGACTATCGGAGGAGGTCTAGACAAGGAGAGGGACTGAGGTGAAGGAAGATATGGCTTCAGCAAAGAGACGTGGAAAGAGGGGTGAATTTTAAAATCCTGAGGAAGCTCCAATCTCAAAGCATTGGGGTTGATTATTTTAGACACCTTAAAAGGACCCAAGTATTGATTAGCTAGCTTTTTGCTAGGAACGGAAAGTTTAAGATTCTTTGTTGATAGCAGAACTAAATCTCCAATTTGATAGGTAGGACCTGCTGTATGATGGGTATCATACAACCTTTTCTGATATTCTTTGGCTTCTGAAAGATGTTTTTTCAGGATGTCCAGCCTTTCATGTAAATTAGTCGCAAAATCCAATGCAGAGGGTGAGTTCACTTGTTGAGAACTCAAAGAGATGGTGGTAGGATGATATCCATAAGTAACAAAGAATGGGGATAGTTTAGTTGATGAAGAAGTGGTATTATTATAACAGAACTCTGCCAAAGGTAGATAAGATGACCAATCATCCTGAAGATGAGATATGTAGCAGCGAAGATATTGCTCAAGGGTTTGGTTAAGTCGTTCCGTGAGACCATTTGTCTGGGGGTGAAATGCAGTCGAGTATCGTGAATCAATCTAGATTAGCTTGCATAAAGATTTCCAAAAATTAGAGGTAAACTGAGTACCACGGTCAGTTATAATAACTTTAGGCAATCCATGTAAGCGAACTATATTGTCTAAGAAAACATGAGCTGTTGTGAAAGCTGTAGGAAGACCTTTTAATGGAATGTAATGAGCCAGTCTTGTTAAATGGTCAATGACAACTAAGATAGTATTGTATTGATGGGATTCAGGTAATTCAACAATAAAGTCCATTGATATGGTACTCCAGCGTTTGTCAGGAATAGGCAGAGGAGACAAAAGACCTGATGGTTTTTTGTGAACTAACTTATTTCTGGCGCAGGTATCACAGTGTTTTACATAATTTGTTATATAAGTATCCATGAGTGGCCACCAATAATTTCTCCTAGTTAGGTCAATAGTTTTAGAAATACCTGGATGACCCGCAAGTGTCCCATCATGGGTTTGTTTAAGGATGGAAGATCTCATTTGTTGGGGGATGTAAAGTTTAGATTTATGGTAAAAAAGACCAGTATTAGAATCTTTCTGACAGTCTATTCCATGTGGTGGTTCATGCTTTAATTCTTTTAATATATCTTCTTCCAAAGGTGTAAGCAAACCTATAATTTTTTCTTTTGGAATGATTTGGTTGATTTGATCTTGAGTGTCTTGATCATGTTGTCTAGAGAGAGCATCGGCTTTGGTATTCAAGTGTCCCGGTCTGTATGTTAGAAGAAAATTAAAACGATCAAAAAATATCGACCATCTTGCTTGGCGTGCAGACAAAGTCTTACTTGTCTTTAGGAATTCAAGATTTTTATGGTCGGTAAAAATCTTAAAAGGCAGTTTGGAACCTTCTAATAAATGTCTCCAGTGTTCTAGGGCACGTTTTATAGCTAGAAGTTCTTTATCCCCTATGCTATAGTTTTTCTCAGCGCTAGTCAACATCTTCGAATAAAAAGCAATAGGATGAATCTCAGTCATGTTTTTATCCTGTTGTGATAATACTGCACCAATACCTGAGTCAGATGCATCTACTTCAAGAATAAATTCCAAATCAAAGTCTGGCATAGCTAGGATGGGTGCTGTGGTAAAATATTCTTTCAACTTGTTGAAAGCTTGACTTGCGGATTCTGTCCATTTAAATCTTTGTTTTTCACTAGTAAGTGCTGTTAATGGTTTAACGATTGAAGAAATTTTTTTAATAAACTTTCTATAAAAGTTCACAAAACCAATGAATCGTTGTACAGATTTTGTTGAAGTGGGAGTAGGCCAATTCAAAATTGCTGATACCTTCTCCGGATCCATTTGTATTTTGTTGGGACTGATGATGTAACCCAAGAATTTTATTTCTGTAACATGAAAAGAACATTTTTCCAGTTTAGCATATAATTTGTGTTCTTTTAAACGAGTTAATACCCAGCGTACATGTTTTTCATGTTCCTGTGGTGTTCTAGAATAAATTAGGATGTCATCAAGGTATATTATGACACAAACGTCAATCAGGTCTCGGAATATCTCGTTTATAAAAAACTGAAAAGTTGCTGGGGCATTACTCAGACCGAAAGGCATTACATTATACTGAAAAAGGCCATATCTAGTCCGGAATGCCGTCTTCCATTCGTGACCTTCTTTGATTCTAATCAAATTATAAGCCCCCTTTAAATCTAGTTTGGTGTAAATAGTGGCACCAGTTAGACGCTCCAAAAGTTCTGGTATTAAAGGTAAAGGGTATCTGTTTTTTATTGTGATGTTATTCAATGCCCTATAATCAATAATAGGTCTTATGGTACCATCCTTGTTTCTTAATAGAAACATTCCTGCAGATGCAGGGGATGTGGAGTGTGAAATAAATCCCTTACGTAAATTTTCGTCTAGGTAATTTCTAATATATTGAAGTTCCTCTTGAGAGAGAGGATAGATCTTACCATGAGGGATTTTAGAACCAGGTATTATATCGATAGGGCAGTCAAAATCCCTATGGGGTGGAAGGTTTTCTGCCTCTAATTAAATTGAATACTTCTGCCAAATCCTGATAACACGAGGGTAAACCATTATCAAGTGACGCTATGGTTTGATGTGGGTAACAAGTCTTTGAGCAAAAGGCAGAATCTAATGTTACCTTATTTGAAACCCAATTTATGTTTGGGTTGTGTTTCTTCAACCAAGGATACCCTAAAATGAGAGTATGCTGATGTATGGATATGAGATCAAAGGATAAATATTCAGTGTGTCCTTGGAATGATGTTACAAGCAGGGGAACAGTATGATGTGTGAAAGGTCCTTGTTCTATGAATGAACCATCTATTAACTTAATGGAGACAGGGTTTTGTTTGCATATAACTGGTATTTTATTTTTATATACATAGGTGGAATCAATGTAATTGCCAGATGCTCCTGAATCAATTAATGCCTTGGTTTGGATATTTTTCTGGTCCCACTGTAAAGAAATGGACAAAGTCATATGGGTATCATTTGCAATGCTGTAAATAAAGTCACTGGTTATTGTCTTACCATTCTTTTGTTTTTTTAACATAGGACAAGTGGATACTGAATGTTCCTTTTGAGCACAGTATAAACAGAGGTTTTCCAACCTCCTTCTAATTTTTTCCTCTGGTGGCAGAGGTCCTCTAAGAACTCCAATCTCCATGGGGGTAGCACTGCCATGAGCTCTGTCATGGCTTGTGGTGACTTGGTAAGGTTTCCTGGATGGGGTGTCATAGGAGGCCCTCTCTGCTCTCCTTTCTCTCAAACGTCGATCCAAAGAGGTGCTTAATTTGATAAGCCCCTCAAGAGTATCAGGGATCTCAAGACGTGAAAGTTCATCTTTGAGTGATTCAGACAACCCCAGACGATATTGATTCTTTAAACTGATTTCATTCCACTGAGAGTCCTCTGCCCACATCTGAAACTCAGTGGTATAATCTTCCACATTTCTCTTACCCTGTTTTAAAGACCTTAATCTCGTTTCAGCATTTATTTGAGTATTTGAGTCTTGATATAGACTAGTCAAAGCAGAAAAAAAATCCTTTAATGAATCTAGGATAGGGTTATTGTTTTCAAAAAACCTATTAGCCCAAGTCCTAGGTTCACCTTGTAAAAAAGATATTGTGGTACATACTTTAATCCGCTCAGTGTGATAAGTCTTAGGTCTAAGGGAGAATAATAAGTTACAGGCATTCTTAAATTCCCTGAACTCAGAACGTTTCCCTGAGAAAGGTTGTGGATAATTAATATGAGGTTCAGGTGGATCATGAGGTTTTTGTGAAACATAATCTTTAACTATAGTTTTAAGTGCAGCATTTTCAGTTTGCACTTCAGTTACTGCTCTTGCCAAATAATCAAGTTTGAGATAGACATTATTAAACTCCTTCTTTATTTCATTAGGATCCATAATAGTAAATATTCCAATCAAAAAAGATTTTGATTGTCTTTTGGGCCTGATTATTATGTGGTATTGTGAGCTTTGTAAATCAGGAAACAAGTATTTATGGCAATAGTTATAAAGGTTAGCCCTAAAATTAGAGCTTGTTGCTCTTTTTTGTACTAATCAGAAAACAACTTCTATGTAGTCTGATTAAACAATATGAGACATTTAATATATGATGAATTTTAGTATTAACTACAAACGTAGGTGTTAATAAAGATAAGGAATAATAATGAGATACATATCATATGTTCAATATATATCTAAAGGAAGCCACAGAAGGAGTAGATATACTGACATGGTCTGAATCAGTAATGATAGTAACAAAAATAGAACTCCGTTACTTCACGCAATCACACACATCCTAAAATATTTACAAGTTCAGACACTCCGCAGACACACATTGTTTGGTTGTAATGGATATTGCAGATAATAGGATTTGCCCAATAATTCAGAATGGTGACAACAACATGCAGGTAAGAAGCTTAAAGGCTTTAGTTTGGTTCGTGTACGTTACAACCTTAAGGACCGTGAGAGTTCCGTTACCGCATTGAAAGATCCGTGTCTGGGACAGGCAGCGTGTGTGAATGCGGCTTACTTCCGGGTAGCGGTAAAAAAGTAGATCCGGCCGTTCAGTGATCCAGACTCGGTAATAACAAAGTTGCGACAAAAACATATGAGATTCAAAAAGGTAACAAAAGTAAATATTGGAACGATACTTTGCACAGGATACAAGTGATAGGAGACCTGAAATAGGAATAGCTACATCAGAGTAGGTATGACTTCAATAATCAGGCAGTAAATGAATGCAACAGGTAGTCCTTAAATAGGAAGGAGATCACATAGGAGGAGTTAGAGTTAAAGGTATACCACAGTCAACTGATATTGCAGACAACAGTGTTTTAATAGCCTATGTACGGTATGCAGATTATGACATGGGTGATGTGGCAGAAGACATACTTTGTGTGTGTACATTACAAACATACACCACTAGCTCAGAAATATTCAGAATATTAAACGAGTACATTGAGAATGCAGGTCTACAGTGGAAATACTGTGTAGGCCTATGTACTGATGGAGCTGCTAATATGACAGGTAGGCATTCAGGAGTGGGTGCTAAGATAAAAGAAGTGTCCCATCCCAACATAATGCTGACACACTGCTTTATTCACAAAGAGCACCTGGCTTCAAAGAAACTGTCCCCTGAACTCAATGATGTTCTTACACAAGCCACAAAACTTGTAAATTATATAAAAAACTCTGCTCTGAACTCCAGATTGTTGGCTGTGCTCTGTGAAGAGATGGGATCAGATTACCAACACCTTTTGTGCCATACAGAGGTAAGATGGCTATCAAGAGGTAGAGTGTTAAAGAGGCTTTTTGAAATGAGGAAGGAGGTAGAAGTGTTCTTACTGAGCAGAAAACATGAAATGGCTGGTTTATTTAAAGATGAAGGATGGGTGGCTAGACTTGCTTACCTGAGTGACATTTTCTCAAAGATAAATGAGTTAAACTTGGGTCTGCAAGGAGAAATGACAAATATTTTCACAGCAGCAAAAAAGTGGAAGGTTTCAAGAAGAAACTATCTCTGTGGGTTGAAATGATTGAAAGAAATAATTTTGAAATGTTTGCAGCATTCAGTGAGTTTCACCAAGAAGACACTGGCTTTGACTTAGAAGTTGTAAAAAAACATATAAAAGAACATCTTGAAGCACTTTTGAAGGCATTCCAAAGCTATTTTCCTGAAGAAAGAGATCCCAGGAAAGAGAATATGTGGATAGTCAATCCATTTATTGGTCATGACAACAGCTTGCCTTATGAAGCCAAAGAAACTCTATTGGAACTCTCATGTGACAAACAACTTGAAAAAGATTTTCAGAACAAAAGTCTGACCAAGTTTTGGATGAAGGTGAAGGAGGAGTATAAACACTTACATGAAATAGCCATCAAGTTTCTTCTCTGTTTTGCTACTACTTATTTGTGTGAAACTGGTTTCTCAGCCATGACACTTTTAAAAACAAAACAAAGAAACAGGCTTCATCTTCAGGATTGTTTGAGACTGGCTGTTACTAATCTGAAACCGCAGTTGGACAAACTAATAAAGGAAAAGTGTCAGCAAAAGTCACATTAATTAACCTTTTTGTTATACATTTAGGCATAATATTTATTCTTTTTATGCCTGTTGATATTGTAATATTTCTATAGCTTTGTTGGTATTAATAAAGTTTTATGTCACATAATGTCTAGCTGTAATTTCTTCCAAACCTACTCCAACCCACCGCCGATGCTTACCGGGCCCTGGACAGGTCTGGCTAAAATTTACTGGGCCTTGTGGTCACTTAGGTTGAGAACCACTGATCTAGGTGATAGGATGGAAAACCTCATAAAGTCGGACCCTACAAGGAACGACGATTATAAGAATACAATTTCCTCAACAAGAGAAAGGAGAACATATTCCAGGTCCCCAGGACACCAAAGAAATATATTTAAGATGTATTTATAAAAATGGTCAAAAAGTTAATGGCAGAGACCTTTCCAAATCACTTCAATAAAGGGATTATAAAATTGAGTTATAAACTCATATAGATAAAATAGAATCACAAGCGACTCCCAACATATGCAAATAGCACCTCGACATGCAAGAGATTAAATAAAATGAATTAATATTCTAAAATCACTAAGAAAATGATAAACACAATACATTACGAGAGATTAATATATATATATATATATATATATATATATAGCCCCTATGGATTCTTTAAGAGAGGAGTGCACCATACAATACCAGGTCAATGCGTGTAGTGGACAGAGCAAGCTCTACTTCCATCTCCCTGTTCCAAAAATCCATTAAATATATGTTCCCCAAATAGGGGACGTATCAAATATTAAACTGATAAAAATAGATCCTTAGCTAAAAGGCAGAGAAGCGATCCAATAAGAAATATTATAATATAAAACTTCTATGGATAACATAGGAGAATATGTATCACAGACATTAGATAAATCACCTCAATATGAGAGATTATTAGATTATTATTAGAAAACGAAAAATTAAGATAAACCCATAGGGTACAGGGAAGCACAAATAAAAACAAAATGTATGCTTACCTGATAAATGTATTTCTTTCTTGACACGGTGAGTCCACGGATCATCTAATTACTATTGGGAATATCACTCCTGCCCAGCAAGAAGCGGCAAAGAGCACCACAGCAAAGCTGTTAAATATCACCTCCCTTCCCTCCAACCCCAGTCATTCGACCGAAGCAAAGGAAAGAAAGGAAGTAACAAGGTGCAGAGGTGTCTGAAGTTTATAACATACCAACAAAACCTATCTCTAAGAAAACAGGGCGGGCCGTGGACTCACCGTGTCAAGAAATAAATACATTTATCAGGTAAGCATACATTTTGTTTTCTTTCTAATGACACAGTGAGTCCACGGATCATCTAATTACTATTGGGAATCAATACCAAAGCTAGAGGACACAGATGATAAGGGAGGGACAAGACAGGGACCCTAAACGGAAGGCACCATTGCTTGAAGAACCTTTCTCCCAAAGGAAGCCTCAGCCGAGACAAAAGTATCAAATTTATAGAATTTAGAAAAAGTCTGAAGAGAGGACCAAGTTGCAGCCTTGCAAATCTGTTCCACAGAAGCTTCATTTTTGAATGCCCAGGAAGAGGAAACAGCCCTCGTAAAATGAGCCATAACTCTCTCAGGAGGCTGCTGTACAGCAGTTTCATAGGCCTAGCAAATTATACTCTTCAGCCACAAAGAAAGAGAAGAAGGCGTAGCATTCTGCCCCTTACGTTTTCCAGAGCACCACCAATAAAGCAGAAGACTGACGAAAATCCTTAGTCGCCTGGAAATAGAATATCAATGCACACACCACGTCTAGATTGTGCAGCAGATGTTCTTTCTGAGAAGAAGGATTAAGACACAAAGAATGAATGAATCTCCTGATTAATGTTCCGCTCTGAAACCACTTTAGGAAGAAACCCTAACTTAGTGCGCAAAACAACCTTATCCGAATGAAAAATAAGGTAAGGAAACTCATACTGTAATGCCGAGAGTTCTAAAACTCTACGAGCAGATGAAATAGTCACCAGAAACAAAACCTTCCAAGATAACAGTTTAATATCTAAGGAATGCATAGGCTCAAACTGAGCCTGTTGAAGAACCTTAAGAACAAGGTTATGACTCCAGGGAGGAGTAACCGGTTTAAACACAGGCCTGATTTTTACCAAGGCCTGACAGAATGATTGCACGTCTGGTACATCCGCCAGACGTTTGTGTAATAAAATAGACAAGTCAGATATTTGACCCTTTAAGGAGCTTGCCGATAAACCCTTCTCCAAACACTCTTGTAGAATAGACAAAATTCTAGGAATCCAAACTCTACTCCAAGAGTAGCCTTTGGATTTACACCAATTCAGATATTTACGCCATATATTATGGTAAATCTTTCTAGTCACAGGCTTACAAGCCTGAATCATGGTCTAAATGACCAACTCAGAAAAACCACGCTTAGATAATATTAAGCGTTCAATCTCCAAGCAGTCAGCTTCAGAGAAACTAGATTTGGATGGAGGGAGGACCCTTGAAGTAGAAGGTCCTTCCTCAATGGAAGTCTCCAAGGTGGAAGAGATGACATCTCCACTAGGTCTGCATACCAGATCCTGCGAGGCCACGCCAGTGCGATGAGGATCACCGACTCCCTCTATTGTTTGATTCGAGCAATGACCCGAGGCAGGAGAGCGAACGGGGGAAATAGGTATGCAAGACTGAAGTTCCAAGGGACCGACCGCCAGAGCATCTATCAGTACCACCTGAGGATCCCTGGATCTCGACCCGTACTTTGGAAGCTTGGCATTCTGCCGAGATGCCATTAGATCCAGTTCCGGCTGTCCCCATTTGAGAACCAAGCTAGAAAACACATCCGGATGGAGTTCCCACTCCCCCAGGTGAAAGGTCTGTCTGCTCAGAAAATCCACTTCCCAGTTGTCCACTCCTGGAATATGGATCGCCGACAGACAGCAGTTGTGGGTCTCTGCCCACTGAATTATCTTGGCTACTTCCATCATGGCCAAGGAACTCTGAGTTCCCCCCTGATGGTTGATGTAAGCCACTGAAGTTATTTTGTCCGACTGGAACTTGATAAACCGGGCCGAGGCTAACTGAGGCCAGGCCAGAAGAGCATTGAAGATTGCTCTTGGCTCAAGAATATTTATGGCAGAACAGACTCCATCCGAGTCCATGTTCCCTGAGCCTTTAGAGAGACCCAGACTGCTCCCCATTCTAGTAGGATGGCATCCATTGTCACAATCACCCAGGTGGGTCTGCGGAAGCAGGTTCCCTGGGAGATATGATCCTGAGACAACCACCAAAGAAGGGAATCCCTTGTCTCCTGATCCAGATGTAATCGTGGAGACAGATCCGCATAATCTCTGTTCCACTGCCTGAGCATGCATAACTGCAGAGGTCTGAGGTGGAAACGGGTAAACGGGATGATGTCTATGGCCGCTACCATCAGACCGATTACCTCCATACATTGAGCCACTGATGGCCGAGGAGAGGATTGAAGCGCTAGACAAGAATTGAAGATCTTTGATTTCCTGAATTCTGTCAGAAAAAGGAATCTATTATGGTTCCCAAGAAAACTACCCTTGTAGTTGGAACTAAGGAACTATTTTCCAAATTCACCTTCCATCCGTGAGATCGCAGGAAGGATAACAACATTTCCGTGTGGGATTTTACTTGTCAAAAGGATGGTGCCTGAATCAGAATGTCATCCAGATAAGGCGCCACTGCAATGCCCCGTAACCGGAGCACCGCCAAGAGGGATCCCAGAACCTTTGAAACAATTCTGGGAGCTGTGGCCAGGCCAAATGGAAGAGCCACAAACTGGAAGTGTTTGTCTAGAAATGCGAACCTCAGAAACTTGTGATGGTCCCTGTGGATGGGAACATACAGGTACGCATCCTTTAAATCTACTGTTGTCATAAATTGACCTTCGTGAACCAATGGAACGAATAGTTTCCATCTTGAAGGACGGTACTCTGAGGAATTTGTTTAGACTTTTGAGATCTAGAATTGGTCTGAAGGTTCCCTCTTTTTTGGGAACCACGAACAGATTGGAGTAAAACCCCAGACCCTGTTCCTGCATTGGGACAGGAACTATCACTCCCAGGTCAGAAAGGTCCCGAACACAGCTTAAGAATGCCTCTCTTTTTATCTGGTCTACAGATAATCTGGAAGTCAGAAACCTGCCCCTGGGAGGAAAGGTCTTGAACTCTAGTTTGTATCCCTGGGACACGATGTCCACAGCCCAGGGATCTTTAACATCCCAAACCCAAGCCTGAGCGAAGAAAGAAAGTCTTCCCCCCACAAGATCCGGTCCCAGATCGGGGGCAGACCCTTCATGCTGCTTTTGAGTCAATAGCGGGCTTCTTGGATTGCTTTCCCTTGTTCCATGACTGGTTGGGCCTCCAGGAAGGCTTGGACTGTTCCTGATTGGTAGAGGGAGAGGAAGGGTTACCCTTGAAGTTTCGAAAGGAACGACAATTACTCTGACGTCCTTTCTGCTTATTCCTCTTATACTGAGGGAGGAAATGACCCTTTCCTCCCGTAATGTCAGAAATAATTTTCGCCAACCTTGTAAGGAATCGCCAAAAGCGTAGACTTAGATGACACATCTGCAGACCAGTATTTTAACCATAAAGCTCTGCGGGCCAGTACAGCAAACTCGGAAATCTTTGCTCCCAGCTTAATAACCTGTAGGGAAGCATCCGTAATAAAGGAATTGGCCAACTTAAGGGCCTTGATCCTATCCTGGATATCTTCAAGGGGAGTGTCTGTCCAAATAGAATTAGACAACGCATCAAACCAGTATGCCGCCGCACTAGTGACGGTAGCAATACACACCGCAGGTTGCCATTGTAACCCCTGGTGTACATACATCTTCTTGAGTAACCTCTCAAAATTTTTATCCATAGGATCTTTAAAGGAACAATTATCGTCTATGGGAATAGTGGTCCTCTTAGCTAGTGTGGAAATTGCCCCTTCCACCTTGGGGACCGTCTGCCAAGATTCATTGATAGTATCTGCAATATGAAACATCTTCTTAAATATAGGGGATGGAGAAAAAGGGATACCCGGCCTCTCCCATTCCCTAGCAATAATTTCTGTAGCTTTCTCTGGAACAGGAAAAACCTCCACCATGGAAGGTACATCAAAATACTTGTTTAGCTTACAGGACTTCTTAGGATTGACTACTACAGTGTTAGAGTTGTCCAAAGTAGACAAAACCTCCTTAAGTAACAAACGGAGATGCTCCAGCTTAAACCTGAAGGATACAACTTCAGTATTAGCAGAAGGAATTTCACTGCCTGAGTCTGAGATTTCACCCGCAGATGCTACCAAAGTATCTTCCTCCTCAGATTTCTGGGAGGAGACATTCGGAATAGCCACGACTGTGTCAGCAACCTTACCGACTGATTGTTTACATTTCCTCTTGCGTTTTCCCTGCAGCATTGGAAAAGAGGTCAACGCATCAGATACCGCAGAGGACATGAGGGAAGCGATGTCTTGCAACGTAACTCCAGGTGGAGTAAGAGAGAAAGCACGGGGCACTGGATGTGTGGACAATACATTTTGGGATACTTGAGGAGAAAGCTGCGGCATAACTTGAACATTGTCAGAAGACTCCTGAACAGCTTCCGCCCTAGACAATGTTGGATAAGAAAAAAGTATATCCCTGTAATCCAAAGTTCTCTTAATTACATGAGGAACAGAAAGGGATTGGTGGTTCCACATTAGCATCAAAACATAAAAAAACATGTAACATCCTGCAGGGCCTCTTGGTCCATCTTTATTTACAAATAAACAGAATACACAAATAAACTGATATTTTATTTAGAAAATACCACACAAAAAACGTTACTGTTCCTTTAAATTTTAAAACAAAACTGCTTTATTTTTCTGCAGTAAAATAATAGCGTATCATAAAAACACTCCAGACAACCTCTACACCTCAGCTTTAGCTTTGCTGAGGTGCTTACCTTCTTGACTGACAACGGAGTGAATATTCAGATAGATAATCCGGGCTCAACTTCTATCTCTATGTACATTGCAGTCCGGTAACCGCAACACTGCTAATAATCTGTGATTAAGTTATCTCTGCTCCGGAAAACACAGGAAGTGTAGGGAAAAAGCGTGCAACAGAAAATTGCCGCCTCAGCTAACCCCGCCCATCGTGGGCATTACAAAATTAATCTCATGGTCGGCTAAAAGTATTGTAAAGTCGTTGTGAGTATAATACAAAGTAAAACACCACCTCTGAGCCTAAGTCTCCTCGTCCCCAGTGCCTGCCATACTGCCCACAATAAAATTATCCCCAAAGGAGGATGTCTTTTGTCCCATAATACTGACTTTAAAGTGCCATCTTTTTTCTGCATATGCTCCCAGAAAATATAAACACCTAGATTGTGTTAGAGGCTATGCGGTGCTAACGAGCAGTTTATGCTCACCGCTCACTTACAGGAAAAAAGCAGCGTTTAGCTCCTAACGCAGCCCCATTGATTCCTATGGGGAAAATACATTTATGTCTACACCTAACACCCTAACATGAACCCCGAGTCTAAACACCCCTAATCTTACACTTATTAACCCCTAATCTGCCGCCCCCAACATCGCCGCCACCTACATTATATTGATTAACCCCTAATCTGCCCCTCCGGACACCGCCGCCACCTACATTATACTTATGAACCCCTAATCTGCTGCCCCCAACATTGCCGACACCTACATTATATTTATTAACCCCTAATCTACCGCCCCCAATGTCGCCGCAACCTACCTTGCATCAGCCAATAGGATTTTTTCTACCTTAATTCCGATTGGCTGATAGAATTCTATCAGCCAATTGGAATTGATGGGACGCCATCTTGGATGACGTCACTTAAAGGAACCATCATTTAGTACGAAGACTCCGATGGAAGAGGATGCTCCGTGCCGGATGTCTTGAAGATGGACTCGCTCCGCGCCGGATGGATCAAGATAGAAGATGCCGTCTGGATGAAGACTTCTGCCCGTCTGGAGGACCAATCCGCCCGGCTTGGATGAAGACTTCTCCCGGCTTCGTTGAGGACTTCGGCCCGATTGGGTGAAGACTTCTCCCGGTAAGGTGATCTTCAAGGGGTTAGTGTTAGGTTTTTTAAGGGGGTATTCGGTGGGTTTTAGAGTAGGGTTGGTTGTGTGGGTGGTGGGTCTTAATGTTGGGGGGGGGATTAGTACTTTTTTTTACAGGTAAAAGAGCTGATTACTTTGGGGCAATGCCCCATAAAAGGCCCTTTTAAGGGCTATTTGTAATTTAGTGTAGGGTAGGCCTTTTTTTATTTTGGGGGGGCTTCTTTATTTTGTTAGGGGGATTAGATTAGGTATAATTAGTTTAAAAATCTTGTAATTTGTTTATTATTTTCTGTAATTTAGTGGGGTTTTTTGTACTTTAAATAATTTTATTTATTTGTATTTAATTTAGGGAATTAATTTAATTATAGTGTAGTGTTAGGTGTAATTGTAACTTAGGTTAGGTTTTATTTTACAGGTAAATTTGTCTTTATTTTAACTAGGTAGTTATTAAATAGTTAATAGCTATTCTACCTAGTTAAAATAAATACAAACTTGCCTGTAAAATAAAAATAAACCCTAAGCTAACTACAATGTAACTATTAGTTATATTGTAGCTATCATAGGGTTTATTTTATAGGTAAGTATTTAGTTTTAAATAGGAATTATTTAGTTAATAATAGTAATTTGATTTAGATTTATTTAAATTATATTTAAGTTAGGGGGTGTTAGGGTTAGACTTAGATTTAGGGGTTAATAACTTTAATATAGTGGCGGCGACGTTGTGGGCGGCAGATTAGGGGTTAATAAATGTAGGTAGGTGTTGACGATGTTAGGGACAGCAGATTAGGGGTTAATAATATTTAACTAGTGTTTGCGATGTGGGAGTGCGGCTGTTTAGGGGTTAATATATTTATTATAGTGGCGGCGATGTCCGGTTCGGCAGATTAGGGGTTAAAATTTTTATTTTAGTGTTTGCGATGTGGGAGGGCCTCGGTTTAGGGGTTAATAGGTAGTTTATGGGTGTTAGTGTACTTTTTAGCACTTTAGTTAGGAGTTTTATGCTACGGTGTTGTAGTGTAAAACTCTTAACTACTGACTTTTAAATGCGGTACCAGTCTTGACAGAAGAGGGTCTACCGCTCACTTTTTTGCAGACTCGTAATACCGGCGCTATGCAAGTCCCATTGAAAATATAGGATACGCAATTGACGTATGTGGATTTGCGGTATTTCCAAGTCTGGCCAAAAAAGTGAGTGGTACACCTGTACCTGCAAGACTTATAATACCAGCATTTTTTTTTCTTAGGCTCCGGCAGTTTCTAACGTGTCATAAGTCACTGGCGACTCCAGAAATGTGTATTTACGCTCATTTCTGGACATTGCCAGTTTATCCGACTTACAGCACTTATATGAACTGCCTGCGCCGTATATGTGATACCCCGATGTGCAAGGTGAAATTACTGGTGGCGCGGGTTTTAGCAGTTACGCTGAAGCCTGTGCCGCATATGTAATCTTGACCAATATCTGCAGTAGCTCTAGAAGGGATAATTGTATTGAATTGCTACTAGATGGCAGCAAGTACCAAAAAATCCCAGATAATACTGGTATAAGTTTTTGAACTAAAGCCAATTTAAGTCCAAGAAAAGAGGATAAATTAACAAAACACCATAGGGTTGTACTGAAGCGCAACAAAGAAGTCGTTCAAGACGGCAAGCGCAGACCAGAAATAAAAATGGCGACTCAATAAAGGGAATAGGATTAACCCTTGATTTTATAACAGAACATGAGAGCCTGGCCCCTTGTGTGCAACTCGCTTTCTCTGCGATCACCACCAAAGTGGTACAAAAAACTACTGAGTCACCGCTAACGTATCCGGCCCCAATGGCGGATTTTACTACGCACCAGCTGAATCAGGACCCCTCTTTGAGATCGGGGTCTCTGTAATACCTAGTAAAAGAAATGATCATTAGACTAAGCCAGATATTGTACAACCAGCTAAAGACTAGCATGCAAAGCGGTCTCACAGCCGCAATCGCGATTCTCAGTGTGAGGGGAAAACCTGACAGGATAACAGTCAAAGAGCCACTGTAATTACCAAAGGCCATAACCTGACTCAATCTCATCTGGCCATAGGTAGTCAGATCCCTCAAATAGTAGAAGGAGGGAATATGACATAAAAAGAGTTATAAACATATTAATACTGTGCCCTTACAACTATAAGACACTTCAAATATATGTACAAAACGGACCGTACAGGGATAGAAAACATGGGTACTTATCAATAGAATTGCCCAGTAATGTAAGCAGCAAAAATCCCTGTTCCTGGTAGAAAAACCAGGTAACTGCTCAGCCGCAAAATATCCCAACTTAGAGGATATATAAATAATAAACATACCCACCCTTTCCGAGGGTAACAGGTCCCACTAGGTCCCTGATTAATCTTTCAGCCCTTCCTCAGTGATATTTTCCTATCTGTGAGGTAAATAAGAAAGGACTTACCCTCCAGGGTCTTCTGCTGTGGAGCAGTCACAACCCAGGTTTTCTATATAGAAGTTAGCATAGATGTTTGGAGTTTAAGTAAGGACTACCTCACTGACATCCAACAGCTAATAGCCACCATTACTCTTACTAAAGAGATTGACATGGACACAGCATTGCCCCAATCCTTGCTTACAGGAAAAAGTACCTATTAAAGGATTAAATACTTGATTTATTTCAGGCACCTTCTTTGCACACCTCCTATGATGTACACAGGCAAAGAATCACTGGGGATTGTGTGAAGTGGGAGGATACTTAAAGCTTTGCTGGGGTGTTCTTTGTCTCCTCCTGGTGGCCAGGAGATGAATTACCACTAGTAATTAGAATGGATTTGTGGACTCTCCATGCCATTGGAAAGAAATAAATATTTAAAAATGTTCCTTTTTGAAGCAATAAAGAAAATGTATTACTTTTGTGAGCTTTTTAATGGGTAGATTAATCATGCTGCCCTTGCTTCATTTATCTATATCTTAAAGAAACCTGGAACTGCACAAATCCCCCCTCCCCAAATGCTTAAATTCTGCCCCAATACTACTTAGACTGAGTCACTGGATATCACAGGCTCTGTCCCTTCAACCCAATCCCAAGTTGTATTTTTAAAATGTGCTAAATGATTGTACAGTCTGTGCACAGCAAAAAAAAAAAAAAGAAGGAAATTGCACACATCTTCTGCTTTAAAATAACAGCTGATATTCATCATTATCTTTGTGTATTTCTCATTTTAGTAAAATCTCTCTTATATGATACTTGCATGATAATACTAGGTTTCTCTACTACCTTTTACAGTTTTTTGTGTCATACTAGCTTGTAAGTGTAACTGACCTATAACACACACACACACACACAAAAAAACCAACTCTCCATGCCATTGGAAAGAAAGAAATATTTAAAAATGTTCCTTTTTGAAGCAATAAAGAAAATGTATTACTTTTGTGAGCTTTTTAATGGGTAGATTAATCATGCTGCCCTTGCTTCGTTTATCTATATCTTAAAGAAACCTGGAACTGCACAAATCCCCCCTCCCCAAATGCTTAAATTCTGCCCCAATACTACTTAGACTGAGTCACTGGATATCACAGGCTCTGTCCCTTAAACCCAATCCCAAGTTGTATTTTTAAAATGTGCTAAATGATTGTACAGTCTGTGCACAGCAAAAAAAAAAGGAAATTGCACACATCTTCTGCTTTAAAATAAGAGCTGATATTCATCATTATCTTTGTGTAGTTCTCATTTGGGTAAAATCACTCTTATATGATACTTGCATGATAATACTAGGTTTCTCTACTACCTTTTACAGTTTTGTGTGTCATACTAGCTTGTAAGTGTAACTGACCTATAACACACACACACACACACACACACACAAAACAACTTCTAAAGTCCAAAGGGCATCACATTATATAACTGTCTGATTGCAAAACGTTCTGTTTTGGTTAATCATATGTGTGTATTTAACAATTCCAAATAACCATTACAGAAAAGTGCTGACTAATCACAGGATTATATATATTTTTTTTCTCCTGAGAACAGGAGATGAATTGCATTTACTTCATAAGACCAACTGTAGAGACAAAATAAAGGCAAATGCAAACAACCAGTCAGGCCAGGACTGGCCATAGGGCATACAGGGCAAATGCCTGGTGGGCCGGGCTCTTATGTGGGCCTTGCTGCTATTTAGAGCCTCCACCATCTCTTAATATGGGTAACAATAGGAAAGCTGTTACAGTCTGCCTATTTTGTAAAGCAGAAAGTACATTTCCTGTCTTTCTGTTAAGTAGAGGTGCTGCAGAATAAGGGTTCTGGTCTATTATGGCTACCTAGTTGACAGAGGTCTAACTGATGTAGGCTGTTCTGCCTTTAAATGCCCGGGCCTATTTTTGTTCCCAGTCCGGTCCTGCAACCAGTGATCATTTTATTAAACAATTGGATGCAAGAGAGGGCATGTTACTCTTATATATGACCCGATTTTTGTAGTTGTGCAGGTTATCTGCTCTAAATTGCTTCCTGTATGATCACAATCCAAACTTGTTATCTCACCGACAGCTGGAAATACTAACACATCATACAAATGCAGATACCCAGGAAATGGATTTAAAGGGATATGAAACCCCCCAAAATATGTTGCGATTCAGACAGAGCACACCCTGTTAAAAAAAGTTTCTATTTTACTTATATTTTAAAATTTGCTTTGTTTCCATGCTATTCTTTGTTGAAGAGATATCTAGATAGGTAGTGTGCACATGTCAGGAAATTCTGCTGCCATCTAGTGCTCTTGCTAATGTATAACATTCTTACAAAACTGCTGTCAGAAATGGGCCAGCTCCATTTTCATAGTTTTCTTGGTATCTTTAGTTGAAAAGTAGGGATGTATCCTTTATACATCACTACTTTTCAACTAAAGATACCAAGAAAACTATGACAATCTGATAATAGAAGTAAATTAGAAAGTTGTTTAAACTTTCTAAAATAAAAAATAATTGATGTTGACTAAGATATATTTTGACATAAAAGAAAAAATTTGGGTTTCATGTCCCTTTAAGTTTAGCCACAAAAAAACCTTTATGTGAGCACATACGCTTGCCAGAGAAGATGACAAACTAGATGATTGCCGAAACTCCTTGGTAGCATGGAGATAAAACATTAAGGACCTAACCACATCCAAATTATGCATCAATTTTTTCTTGGATGATTTAAGATTAGGACACGAGGAAGAAACTACAATCTTCTAATTAATATTATACGTCAACACAATTTAAGAAATAAATTTGAGACCAGTTCTCAACACAGCCTTATCCTCATGAAAATCTAAATAAAGTGTGTCACATTGAAGAACTGACACTTCCGAAACTCTTCTGGCAGAAGAAATTGCAAAAAAAAAAAAAAAAAAAAAAAAAAATTCAAAGAAAGTAACTTGATATCTAGAGCATTCATCAGCCGGACAGATAGCTCTGTAGCAACACAAGGGTTGCAGGTTCGATCCCCGGTGAGGTCCACTCAGCCTTTCATCCTTCCCAGGTCGATAAAATGAGCAGTGCCTTGAGACCCTTATGGGTGATTAGCCGTGCTTTACAAGTACCCCATACATACATACATACATACTGGGCTTGCTGAAGAACTTTGAGAGCAAGGTAAAGACTCCTGAACTGTGACAACTTTCTATGAAAAAACACAGAAAGGGCTGAAATCTGAGCCTTAATGGAACTAGAGGAAAAGCCCTTATCTAGCCCTTCCTGAAGAAACTTAATAACACGTGGGATAATAATTTCTTGCCAATCAACGTGCCACACCTTATGATAAATTTGTCTGGTGGAGAGTATCGATTACAGCCTCTGAGAAACCTTTCCGAGATAAGATCAGGCATTTCATCTCCACGCAGTCAGTCTCAGGGAATCTAGATTTTGATAAAAGGACCTTAGGTTATATGATAAACAATATCATAATGGAACATAACATCAATGCAATATCAGAAAATAATTTCAATGAAACACAGAGCAATAGCATGCCAGACAAATGATGTGCCTTCCAACACACACAGGAGGCCAATTTCGAACCTCATACACTTAGAGACATTACAATGGTAGGAGGCATCCTATAATAAAAGAGACCACTTTTGGGCCTCACATGATAAACCTCAGTTTTAAATTAATATATCAGACTTTTAATTAAATATTTTAAGGAACCAATGAACAGATAGTGGACATATCAGGAATAATGAAGTACTTATGATGTAAAATTCAAAACAGGTATTCAACAGAACGTCTCGTGTAGGCATGTCAGACTAGCTAATTAAAAGGAAATTTATGCTTACCTGATAAATTTGTTTCTTTTTAGATACGATGAGTCCATGGTCCTTACTTGTGGGATATCGCCTCCTGGTCAGCAGGAGGAGGCAAAGAGCACCACAGCAGAGCTGTATATATAGCTCCTCCCTTCCCTCCCACTCCAGTCATTCGACCGAAGTTAGGAAGAGAAAGGAAAAGCCAAGGTGCAGAGGTGACTGAAGTTTAACAAAAATAAAGACCTGTCTATAAAACAGGGCGGGCCGTGGGCTCATCGTATCTAAAAAAAAACAAATTTATCAGGTAAGCAGAAATTTCCTTTTCTTTTTAAAGATACGATGAGTCCACGGATTTCATCCTTACTTGTGGGATACAATACCAAAGCTATAGTACACGGATGAAAAGGGAGGGACAAGACAGGGAACCTAAATGGAAGGCACCACTGCTTGAAGAACTTTCCTCCTAAAAACAGCCTCAGTCGAGGCAAAGGTATCAAATTTGGAAAATTTGGAAAAAGTGTGAAGAGAAGACCAAGTTGCAGCTTTGCAAATCTGTTCAACAGAAGCATCATTTTTGAATGCCCATGAGGAAGCCCCAGCCCTAGTGGAATGAGCCGTAATTCATTCAGGAGGCTGCTGTCCAGCAGTCTCATATGCAAAATGGATGATACTCTTCAGCCAGAAGGAAAGAGAGGTTGCCGTAGCTTTCTGACCCCTACGTTTCCCTGAAAAAACGACAAACAAGGAAGACGATTGACGAAAATCCTTAGTTGCCTGTAAGTAGAACTTCAAAGCATGGACCACGTCCAAATTATGTATCAGACGCTCCTTCTTAGAAGAAGGATTAGGACACAAGGAAGGAACAACAATTTCCTGATTAATATTTTTATTTGAAACAACCTTAGTAAGAAAACCAGGTTTAGTTCCTAACACCACCTTATCCGAATGGAAAATAATATAAGGAGATGTATATTTATTTGTGTGTAATATTAAGTATAACCAAGTACAACATATAGAATATTGTTTATTAGCAATTTGTTCTATCAGTCTCTTGCTGAGCGGGGTCTAAATGATTAACTCATGAGTGTCCACCTCACTACTCATCTAATAACCTCATATTACAATTGTCAATGATCCCATTGATTCTGATTGGCCGCTCAAACCTTTATAAGACCCCGTCCAGCAGAGACTGATATCTCTGATGAAGCGCATGTGCCCATGCGCGAAACGCGTTAGATGGAGCTCACCTAGCCTTCAGAAGCCTGTTCTGCAATAAACTTTATTATCGACCTTTGGACTCAGCTTTCCTCTTTTCCTCATTTCGTATGCATCTGGCGGTAGGAGGACCCGCCGTTCGCTGAGTTCTATCACGAAGCTGCACACTATACCATTCAAGACCTTTCAGGAGTACTCACTTTTCCGCTCGGCTGCAGTTATCACAAAGACGCCTTGACTTCTACCTCACAGGGACCCGTAGAGCCGCGCAAGATCTGAGCAATACGCTCACTCAACCAATGAGAGGAGAGTCGCTTGCAAGTGAGGTCATCGCGAACCGACACGCACAGACGCCCAGCACTCGCAAGCAATCGAACACTCACTCACGGAGAACAGAAGACCTTCGGATTACACAGGAGGATCTACTCCGGATCGCAGGTATATTCTGTTTTCTCCCATTTTTTGACAGCAGTATCTAAGATGTTAGGCTCCAGAATCGGGTCACCCTAAAGCACGTCCACCATTTGGCAACCACAGAGCGGCCTAGGACAGAGACTGTTATTAGTGAGTACTCCCCAGAGCTGGCATACAAATTAGCATCATATTCAATGCTGCCTAGAAATTAGCGGACTATCAATATCAGCGGACTGCATTTCCCATTAACATCTCATATACAGCTAAGCATTCATTAACTTTTCAACTTATTGGGACATTGAACCGATACTTATAGTGAATCAGAGGATATACACATGGACTGGCCTTCTGTATTTTTCCTTGTTGCAAACTGGGACTACCACACTGGTCCATCACAACGATTTGTATAAAACAAACTAAGAGGAAATATCCACATTTTGCAGCACTGATCAGATTCAACCTGAACTTTTTTTGCTTTTGTGTATTGTTACAATCATACAAGTGTAATAGTGAACCATATGCTACCAGAGCAGGTGGCTTAATCATCTCTATAAGAGATTCACCACTGAACCAATCGATTTAAGTATAATACTAACAAGGATTGAATCTTACCTACCTGTATTGCTATAGCACATGATTGTCACATTTAGTACTAACTTAAAGCATATACATTATTTGCTCACTATCACCCAAATTGCCAACAAACATATTTTCAGTATATTGTGCAAGCTCTAGTTAGGAATCTATCTCCTGATCCCTGTTTTAGGATCTTTAGCCTTCCCAGTTTCCTAACATATTTGTCAGGCTTATTCTTAAACACATAGGCCTAGATTTGGAGCTCGGCGGTAAAAGGGCTGTTAACGCTCCGCGGGTTTTTTTCTGGCCGCACCATAAATTTAACTCTGGTATCGAGAGTTCAAACAAATGCTGCGTTAGGCTCCAAAAAAGGAGCGTAGAGCATATTTACCGCAAATGCAACTCTCGATACCAGAGTTGCTTACGGACGCGGCCGGCCTCAAAAACGTGCTCGTGCACGATTCTCCCATAGGAAACAATGGGGCTGTTTGAGCTGAAAAAAAACCTAACACCTGCAAAAAAGCAGCGTTCAGCTCTTAACGCAGCCCCATTGTTTCCTATGGGGAAACACTTCCTACGTCTGCACCTAACACCCTAACATGTACCCCGAGTCTAAACACCCCTAACCTTACACTTATTAACCCCTAATCTGCCGCCCCCGCTATCGCTGACCCCTGCATTACACTTTTAACCCCTAATCTGCCGCTCCGTAAACCGCCGCCACCTACGTTATCCCTATGTACCCCTAATCTGCTGCCCTAACATCGCCGACCCCTATGTTATATTTATTAACCCCTAATCTGCCCCCCACAACGTCGCCGACACCTGCCTACACTTATTAACCCCTAATCTGCCGAGCGGACCTGAGCGCTACTATAATAAAGTTATTAACCCCTAATCCGCCTCACTAACCCTATCATAAATAGTATTAACCCCTAATCTGCCCTCCCTAACATCGCCGACACCTACCTTCAATTATTAACCCCTAATCTGCCGACCGGAGCTCACCGCTATTCTAATAAATGTATTAACCCCTAAAGCTAAGTCTAACCCTAACACTAACACCCCCCTAAGTTAAATATAATTTTTATCTAACGAAATAAATTAACTCTTATTAAATAAATAATTCCTATTTAAAGCTAAATACTTACCTGTAAAATAAATCCTAATATAGCTACAATATAAATTATAATTATATTATAGCTATTTTAGGATTAATATTTATTTTACAGGCAACTTTGTAATTATTTTAACCAGGTACAATAGCTATTAAATAGTTAAGAACTATTTAATAGTTACCTAGTTAAAATAATAACAAATTTACCTGTAAAATAAATCCTAACCTAAGATATAATTAAACCTAACACTACCCTATCAATAAAATAATTAAATAAACTACCTACAATTACCTACAATTAACCTAACACTACACTATCAATAAATTAATTAAACACAATTGCTACAAATAAATACAATTAAATAAACTATCTAAAGTACAAAAAATAAAAAAGAACTAAGTTACAGAAAATAATAAAATATTTACAAACATAAGAAAAATATTACAACAATTTTAAACTAATTACACCTACTCTAAGCCCCCTAATAAAATAACAAAGCCCCCCAAAATAAAAAATTCCCTACCCTATTCTAAAATACAAATATTACAAGCTCTTTTACCTTACCAGCCCTGAACAGGGCCCTTTGCGGGGCATGCCCCAAGAATTTCAGCTCTTTTGCCTGTAAAAAAAAACATACAATACCCCCCCCCCAACATTACAACCCACCACCCACATACCCCTAATCTAACCCAAACCCCCCTTAAATAAACCTAACACTACCCCCCTGATGATCTTCCTACCTTGTCTTCACCATGCCAGGTTCACCGATCCGTCCTGGCTCCAAGATCTTCATCCAACCCAAGCGGGGGCTAGACATCCACTGAAGAAGTCCAGAAGAGGGTCCAAAGTCTTCCTCCTATCCGGCAAGAAGAGGACATCCGGACCGGCAAACATCTTCTCCAAGCGGCATCTTCTATCTTCTTCCATCCGATGACGACCGGCTCCATCTTGAAGACCTCCAGCGCGGATCCATCCTCTTCTTCCGACGACTAGACGACGAATGACGGTTCCTTTAAGGGACGTCATCCAAGATGGCGTCCCTCGAATTCCGATTGGCTGATAGGATTCTATCAGCCAATCGGAATTAAGGTAGGAATTTTCTGATTGGCTGATGGAATCAGCCAATCAGAATATAGTTCAATCCGATTGGCTGATCCAATCAGCCAATCAGATTGAGCTCGCATTCTATTGGCTGTTCCGATCAGCCAATAGAATGCGAGCTCAATCTGATTGGCTGATTGGATCAGCCAATCGGATTGAACTATATTCTGATTGGCTGATTCCATCAGCCAATCAGAAAATTCCTACCTTAATTCCGATTGGCTGATAGAATCCTATCAGCCAATCGGAATTCGAGGGACGCCATCTTGGATGACGTCCCTTAAAGGAACCGTCATTCGTCGTCTAGTCATCGGAAGAAGAGGATGGATCCGCGCTGGAGGTCTTCAAGATGGAGCCGGTCGTCATCGGATGGAAGAAGATAGAAGATGCCGCTTGGAGAAGATGTTTGCCGGTCCGGATGTCCTCTTCTTGCCGGATAGGAGGAAGACTTTGGACCCTCTTCTGGACTTCTTCAGTGGATGTCTAGCCCCCGCTTGGGTTGGATGAAGATCTTGGAGCCAGGACGGATCGGTGAACCTGGCATGGTGAAGACAAGGTAGGAAGATCATCAGGGGGGTAGTGTTAGGTTTATTTAAGGGGGGTTTGGGTTAGATTAGGGGTATGTGGGTGGTGGGTTGTAATGTTGGGGGGGGGGTATTGTATGTTTTTTTTTACAGGCAAAAGAGCTGAAATTCTTGGGGCATGCCCCGCAAAGGGCCCTGTTCAGGGCTGGTAAGGTAAAAGAGCTTGTAATATTTGTATTTTAGAATAGGGTAGGGAATTTTTTATTTTGGGGGGCTTTGTTATTTTATTAGGGGGCTTAGAGTAGGTGTAATTAGTTTAAAATTGTTGTAATATTTTTCTTATGTTTGTAAATATTTTATTATTTTCTGTAACTTAGTTCTTTTTTATTTTTTGTACTTTAGATAGTTTATTTAATTTTATTTATTTGTAGCAATTGTGTTTAATTAATTTATTGATAGTGTAGTGTTAGGTTAATTGTAGGTAATTGTAGGTAGTTTATTTAATTATTTTATTGATAGGGTAGTGTTAGGTTTAATTATATCTTAGGTTAGGATTTATTTTACAGGTAAATTTGTTATTATTTTAACTAGGTAACTATTAAATAGTTCTTAACTATTTAATAGCTATTGTACCTGGTTAAAATAATTACAAAGTTGCCTGTAAAATAAATATTAATCCTAAAATAGCTATAATATAATTATAATTTATATTGTAGCTATATTAGGATTTATTTTACAGGTAAGTATTTAGCTTTAAATAGGAATTATTTATTTAATAAGAGTTAATTTATTTCGTTAGATAAAAATTATATTTAACTTAGGGGGGTGTTAGTGTTAGGGTTAGACTTAGCTTTAGGGGTTAATACATTTATTAGAATAGCGGTGAGCTCCGGTCGGCAGATTAGGGGTTAATAATTGAAGGTAGGTGTCGGCGATGTTAGGGAGGGCAGATTAGGGGTTAATACTATTTATGATAGGGTTAGTGAGGCGGATTAGGGGTTAATAACTTTATTATAGTAGCGCTCAGGTCCGCTCGGCAGATTAGGGGTTAATAAGTGTAGGTAGGTGTCGGCGACGTTGAGGGGGGCAGATTAGGGGTTAATAAATATAACATAGGGGTCGGCGATGTTAGGGGTAGCAGATTAGGGGTACATAGGGATAACGTAGGTGGCGGCGATTTGCGGTCGGAAGATTAGGGGTTAATTATTTTAAGTAGCTTGCGGCGACGTTGTGGGGGGCAAGTTAGGGGTTAATAGATATAATACAGGGGTCGGCGGTGTTAGGGGCAGCAGATTAGGGGTACATAAGTATAACGTAGGTGGCGGTCGGCAGATTAGGGGTTAAAAATTTTAATCGAGTGGCGGCGATGTGGGGGGACCTCGGTTTAGGGGTACATAGGTAGTTTATGGGTGTTAGTGTACTTTAGGGTACAGTAGTTAAGAGCTTTATAAACCGGCGTTAGCCAGAAAGCTCTTAACTCCTGCTATTTTCAGGCGGCTGGAATCTTGTCGTTAGAGCTCTAACGCTCACTGCAGAAACGACTCTAAATACCGGCGTTAGGAAGATCCCATTGAAAAGATAGGCTACGCAAATGGCGTAGGGGGATCTGCGGTATGGAAAAGTCGCGGCTGTAAAGTGAGCGTTAGACCCTTTAATCACTGACTCCAAATACCAGCGGGCGGCCAAAACCAGCGTTAGGAGCCTCTAACGCTGGTTTTGACGGCTACCGCCGAACTCTAAATCTAGGCCATAGTTTTGTATTTATACACTGGTATAACAACACATTGTTACACACTAGCTTATCATTATGGCAGAAAGCAACACTCTCATGGGAGTAGTAGACATAGATAGAAGAAAAACCATAATGAGTAAAGCATTAAAAGGTGACTCCGCTAGAACAGAAGAACCATTGGAGAGGGACCTAACTCACATCTTCTCTGATTGGGAAAATAAAAAATATAAAGAAAGTAACCTCTGGTGGGATATCGAGTTCTTAGAACTCTATATTAATGAAAGAAAAGTCCCTAGGGGGCTTAGGATGAAGAAATACCCTTCCTTTGCACGACACAATCAATGTTTCATGGAGGAATGGAATAACAATTTGACTAACTGCTCCATCATTCTGATGAAGCAGCTACTCAAACACAAAAAAGAAGAGAGGGACACCCTACTAACACAAATAGAAGAGACCATTGAGTCCCTTAAACCATTTGAACAGACAAAAAAATATATAGATTACAAAACACAACTAGACTCCACCATGCAACAATTAGACTCTACACTTTCAGAGAGAAAAGTTAGCAAATACCAAAGAGATGTAAAGGATTATGAACTAGATATAGTGTATTCCTGGCAACAAGACAAACCTCACAGACAAAAAAACCATTCCCAACATAATCATACAAACAAAAATAAAAACAAAAATAAAAGAAAGGGTAATTTTCAACACACATCCAACGCCAAACGAGTCACTTTTTCAAGCATTGATACAGACAACACAGAGGGCTCACAGATTGTAGAAGACACACAAGAACATACTTCCAACGATGAAGTAATTAACCCCAGCACCTCTGATGGCAGGATAAAATTATCAACCCTAGTCCAAACACCTATCACTAGCAGCACACCAAAAAAGGACCTACCACTACGCTATCCAAGCAGGATAAAAAAGACTATACAGAAGAAGTAGGATCAGTAATAAATTTATCGCATATCACTCTAACTAAGTCACAGATCAGTTTATTAAACAAAGGATTATCCTTTGCACCCTCCACCCACTTTGATCTGTTTTCCACTATCCTGGATGTAAATGCCTTGGTGAGAAAAATCACATTACACAAACATTTCTCACAAATCACATACACAGATCATGAACAAGCAAATAATTCACTCTCAGTAGACACAGTACAATACACTTTTGATTCTATAGGCTTACAATTCAGAGATCTATGTGACTTACACACACTCACTTCACTTCAAGTCACAACACTTAGAGAGGTTAGTATTCACAATATAACCCCTACACTTAAATTTTCACCACACATTAAATCTCACTTCTACCCAGTCCACAGTAGAAGTGAAGCAATAGAAATGTTCCAAAATCTAGTAGAGTCTGAACTTACCAGCTTACACTCTTCTCTAGAGAACACTACAAACACTGCCATTAACCATACAAGAAAACACAATTTATCCATTAATGAACAATCTGCACTTAAATCACTCAGCACCAACAAGGACATAGTGATCACCCCGGCGGACAAAGGGGGGGCTGTGGTCATCCTCAACACTGAGGATTACAAAAGAGAAGTATATAGACAACTTAATGATAGTGAAACATACTCAAAATTGACTTACAACCCAACCCATAAATTTAAACAACAACTCCGCACCCTGTTAGATTCAGCAGTGGAAGATGGATTTTTAACTCAAGAAATAGCCACCTACTGTCTAGTAGAACATCCAACCATCCCTACCTTTCGCACAGTACCTAAAATACATAAAACTCTTGTTGATACACCTGGCAGACCAATAGTAGCCAGTAGAGGTTCACTGTGCGAGAGGATGGGAAACTGGCTAGACAATGTACTACAACCCATAGTCAAGTCCTTACCTGGGTACATACGTGACAGCACACACTTGATACAACAAATTCAAGACATCACTTGGCTAGATAACTACACTTGGCTATCCATAGATGTCACATCCCTCTATTAGAGTATCCCCCATGAGGAAGGCCTCAAAGCTTTAACATACATGTTGAGAAGACACACTAGCTACTCAGAGGAATTCATCACTTTTCTTGAGGAACTCACTAGATTTCTTCTCACACACAACTACTTTGTCTTCGAGGGCCACTACTACCTCCAGAAATGTGGCACTGCCATGGGGGCCAAGTTTGCCCCCTCATATGCAAATCTGTATATGGGGTACTTCGAACATCTCCATCTTTTTGGGGGTGGGCTGGCCCTTGAGGACAAAGTAGTTGTATATGGTAGGTTCATAGACGACCTAATTTTGATTTACAAGAAAAATACAGAACTCACAATTCAGGAGATTATTGATTACTTCAATAATAACACACTCAACCTGACATTTACGTATGAAAATAATGATCAGATTATCAATTTTCTAGACCTTACATTAGAACACAATAGTGAGGGTGACATTATAACCAGCACCTTTAGGAAACCCCTCTCAAGAAATACGATACTAAGAGCAGATTCTTGCCATGCCCCCCACACACAAAGAGGTATCCCTAAGGGTCAGTACCTTAGGCTGCGAAGAAACTGTAGTTCTCTTCAGCTATATATTAAACAAGCAGATGAACTCACCAACCGACTAGTAGCTAGAGGATACAAAAGTCTTCTCCTCAAAGTCAAATCTCAAGTAATGAGAATAGACAGGACATTACTTTTAAACAATAAAGCAGTAAATAGCACATCCAACAACAATAATAAGGATACAACTAGACCAGCCTTTAAAGAAGACATAAGCTTTGTAACCAGCTATAGTAACCAATTATACACTATTGTAAGGATTATCAAGAAATACCTACCTGTCCTTAATGGTGACACTACCTTAAGGGAAAAATTACCCAAACACATCAGATTTGTAGCCAAAAGAGCACCAACAATACGAGACAAGATTACACATAAGTTTCATAACAAAACTTTACCAACTACCAATTGGCTCACCCCAATTAAAGGTAACTACAGATGTGGGCATGTACCCTGTAAGAGTTGTAAATATACTGACAAAAGTTCCACTTTTACTTCCTCACAGACTCATAAATCATATCCGATTACCACCAGAATGGATTGCACATCCACACACATCATTTATTTAATTACATGCTCATTTTGCCAACAACAATATGTAGGAATCACGACACGCCCTTTAAAAGATCGAATAAGAGAACATCTCTTGTCCATAGAAGAAGAATTCCCTAGAACTCCAGTGGCCAAACATTTCCACACACATGCACAAAAACTGACCCATTTCACATTCAAAGCTATAGAACAAATCATCAGTAATCCGCTAGGGGGAGACAGGAACAAAATGCTATCTAAAAGAGAGGTATACTGGATCTTCATGTTACAAACTAGGGTACCCCAAGGCATGAACAAAAGATATGATGTAAATCTATACATAGAGTAAACAAAACTCTCCCTATACATATGAATTAGTCACCATTAGTCTATAATCTCCATATAAAAGAAGATAACAAAAGATAGATAATGATAAAACAAAAAAAGATCCACCAAGAGTTTCAATAAGTCCAATGCATACTAATCTAAACCAAACTGGTCCCTCTCCTATTCATTTAAAGAAAGCTTTGCTTTTAGTCTAATTCTCAAAAGTTCTCATTATGTTTACCTATTAGCTATTCCCCCCCCCTTCTCTTCAGTGTAGCCATCTAGCAGCTGGTAAGAAAGACAATACACACCAGCCTCCCCTTATAGTGATAAACAAGCAGTGCCATTCTTCCTCTCTATCTTTTACATAATCATCTTAGAGAAGACCATCATACTGATACACATTGATCCATCAGTAAAATAGAGTGACACATACTCACTAGCTTTATACCTCTTAGGGGCCACATCTAAGCAGGGAAGAGCACACGCTTCTTCCCTGCTGAACCATAAGGTGGCTTAGAGATACACATAAGTTTATATTTACTTCTGCACATGGGGTAATAGTATGTTATTAATATTTTTAACCAATGGATATTATATACAACCAGCTGGGGATCCATTAAGGACCACCAAATGCCTTGCTGTATTTAAATAGAGCACTAGCGTTGACCAAGGGGTATAATTCAATCACATGTTCGCAAGAATTGTTTTGTCGTTCAAGATCAACATATGTCACCTTTATAAGTATCAAAATATACTTATACAATTTATGACTAACAATTGGCTAGCACATAGAAATTGCTTCCAAAAAAATTCTTTTACAACCCCTTCCAGCATAGTAACAGCTGATTTGTATGTATATATATTTGTGTGTAATATTAAGTATAACCAAGTACAACATATAGAATATTGTTTATTAGCAATTTGTTCTATCAGTCTCTTGCTGAGCGGGGTCTAAATGATTAACTCATGAGTGTCCACCTCACTACTCATCTAATTAATAACCTCATATTACAATTGTCAATGATCCCATTGATTCTGATTGGCCGCTCAAACCTTTATAAGACCCCGTCCAGCAGAGACTGATATCTCTGATGAAGCGCATGTGCCCATGCGCGAAACGCGTTAGATGGAGCTCACCTAGCCTTCAGAAGCCTGTTCTGCAATAAACTTTATTATCGACCTTTGGACTCAGCTTTCCACTTTTCCTCATTTCGAATCATATTGTAAAGCCGAAAGCTCAGATACTCTTCGAGCAGAAGAAATAGCAACCAAAAATAAAACTTTCCAAGATAATAACTTAATATCAATGGAATGCATAGGTTCAAACGGAACCCCTTGAAGAACGTTAAGAACTAAATTCAAACTCCAAGGAGGAGCAATTGGTCTAAAAACAGGCCTGATTCTAGTCAGAGCATGACAAAAAGATTGTACATCTGGAACATCTGCCAGACACTTGTGTAACAAAACAGATAAAGCAGAAATCGGTCCTTTCAAAGAACTTGCTGACAACCCCTTCTCCAATCCTTCTTGGAGAAAAGTAAAAATCCTGGGAATAATAACCCCTACTCCATGAGTAGCCCTTGGATTCACACCAAGAAAGATATTTACGCCATATCTTATAGTAAATTTTCCTAGTAACAGGCTTACGTGCCTGAATCAAGGTATCTATGACCGAATCAGAAAATCCTCGCTTAGATAAAATTAAGCATTCAATCTCCAAGCAGTCAGCTGCAAATTAACTAGATTTGAATGATGGAAGGGACCCTGAATGAGAAGGTCTTTCCTCAATGGGAGCTTCCACGGTGGCTGTGATGACATGTCCACCAGATCGACATACCAAATCCTGCGAGGCCACGCAGGGGCGATGAGGATCACCAATGCCTTCTCCTGTTTGACTCGAGCAATTAACCAGGGAAGGAGAGCAAATGGAGGGAATACATAAGCTAGGCTGAAAGACCAAGGCACCGCCAAGGCATCTATCAGCTCGGCCTGAGGATGCCTGGACCCGGACCCGTATCTCGGAAGCTTGGCATTCTGACAAGATGCCATGAGATCCAACTCCGGCCTGCCCCATATGAGAATCAGGCTGGAAAATACCTCCGGATGGAGTTCCCATTCTCCTGGATGAAATGTCTGTCTGCTTAGAAAATCTGCTTCCCAGTTTTCCACCCCTGGGATGTGGATTGCTGACAGATGGCAAGAGTGAGACTCCACCCACTGTATTATCTTGGCTACTTCATTGCTAAGGAACTCCTTGTTCCACCCTGATGATTGATGTAAGCTACCGTCGTTATGTTGTCTGACTGGAACCTGATGAATTGAGCCGAAGCCAACTGAGGCCAAGCCTGAAGCGCATTGAATATTGCTCTCAACTCTAGGATATTGATGGGAAGGAGAGACTCTGCCTAAGTCCATACACCCTGAGCCCTTAGGGAGCCCCAGACTGCTCCCCATCCTAACAGGCTGGCATCCGTCGTCACTATCACCCATGAGGGTCTGCGGAAGCAAGTCCCCTGGGATAGATGATCCAGTGACAACCACCATCGAAGCGAGTCCCTTGTCTCCTGATCCAGATTTATTTGAGGAGACAAATCTGTATAATCTCCATTCCACTGCCCGAGCATGCTTAATTGTAGAAGCCTGAGATGAAAACGAGCAAACAGAATGATGTCCATTGCCGCCACCATCAATCCGATTACCTGCACTGAGCCACTGACGGACGAGGATTGGACTGAATGAGACGACATGCATTCAGAATCTTTGACTTTCTGACCTCCATCAGAAAAATCTTCATTGAGATAGAGTCGATTAGAGTTCCCAGAAAGGGTACTCTTGTCTGAGGAACTAATGAACTCTTTTCCAGGTTTACCTTCCACCCATGGATTCTTAGGAAGGAAAGCACAATCTCGGTATGGGACCTTGCCAGTTGAAATGATGACGTCTGGAATAGGAAATCATCCAGATAAGGCGCCACCGCGATGCCCCGCGGCCTTAGAACCGCTAATAAAGACCCCAGAACTTTTCTGAAAATTCTGGGCGCAGTGGCCAGATCGAAAGGGAGAGTCACAAACTGATAATGTTTGTCCAGAAAGGCAAACCTCAGGAACTTGTGATGATCTCTGTGGATAGGAACATGAAGGTATGCATCCTTTAGATCCACCGTTGACATAAATTGACCTTCCTGGATCAATGGAAGAATGATACAAATGGTTTCCATCTTGAAAGATGGGACTCTGAGAAACTTGTTTAGACTCTTGAGATCTAAGATAGGTCTGAAGTTTCCCTCCTTTTTGGGAACTACAAACAGATTTGAATAAAACCCCCTGTCCCTGAATTTGAACGGGACAGATGACTCCCATGGAGAAGAGGTCTCTTACACAGCGTAAGAATGCCTCTCTTTTTATCTGGTCTACAGACAATCGAGAAAGAAGAAACCTTCCTCTGGGGGAAGAATTTCTGAATTCCAGCTGGTATCCCTGAGACACTATCTCTAATACCCAGGGATCCTGAACATCTCGCATCCAAGCCTGGACGAAGAAAGACAGTCTGCCCCCTACCAGATCCGGTCCCGGATCGGGGGCCAACCCTTCATGCTGACTTGGGAGCAGCAGCAGGCTTCTTGGATTGTTTGCCCTTGTTCCAAGACTGATTGGTCTCCAGGTAGACTTGGTTTGTGAATAGTTACCTTCCTGTTTAGAGGAAGAGGAAGGGGGGATTCCCTTGAAGTTCTGAAAGCAACGAAAAACATAATTTATGCTTACCTGATAAATTCCTTTCTTCTATAGTGTGATCAGTCCACGGGTCATCATTACTTCTGGGATATTACTCCTCCCCAACAGGAAGTGCAAGAGGATTCACCCAGCAGAGCTGCATATAGCTCCTCCCCTCTACGTCACTCCCAGTCATTCGACCAAGGACCAACGAGAAAGGAAAAGCCAAGGGTGAAGTGGTGACTGGAGTATAAATTAAAAAATATTTACCTGCCTTAAAAACAGGGCGGGCCGTGGACTGATCACACTACAGAAGAAAGGAATTTATCAGGTAAGCATAAATTATGTTTTCTTCTGTTAAGTGTGATCAGTCCACGGGTCATCATTACTTCTGGGATACCAATACCAAAGCAAAAGTACACGGATGACGGGAGGGATAGGCAGGCTCTTTATACAGAAGGAACCACTGCCTGAAGAACCTTTCTCCCAAAAATAGCCTCCGATGAAGCAAAAGTGTCAAATTTGTAAAATTTGGAAAAAGTATGAAGCGAAGACCAAGTTGCAGCCTTGCAAATCTGTTCAACAGAGGCCTCATTCTTGAAGGCCCAAGTGGAAGCCACAGCTCTAGTAGAATGAGCTGTAATTCTTTCAGGAGGCTGCTGTCCAGCAGTCTCATAAGCTAAACGAATTATGCTACGAAGCCAAAAAGAAAGAGAGGTAGCGGAAGCTTTTTGACCTCTCCTCTGCCCAGAGTAAATGACAAACAGAGAAGACGTTTGTCGAAATTCCTTAGTTGCCTGTAAGTAAAATTTTAGAGCACGGACTACATCCAGGTTGTGCAGTAGACGTTCCTTCTTTGAAGAAGGATTTGGGCATAAAGAAGGAACAACAATCTCTTGATTGATATTCCTGTTAGTAACTACCTTAGGTAAGAACCCAGGTTTAGTACGCAGGACTACCTTATCCGAATGAAAAATCAAATAAGGAGAATCACAATGTAAGGCTGATAATTCAGAGACTCTTCGAGCCGAGGAAATAGCCATTAAAAATAGAACTTTCCAAGATAACAACTTTATATCAATGGAATGAAGGGGTTCAAACGGAACGTCCTGTAAAACATTAAGAACAAGGTTTAAACTCCATGGTGGAGCAACAGTTTTAAACACAGGCTTAATTCTGGCCAAAGCCTGACAAAAAGCCTGGACGTCAGGAACTTCTGACAGACGTTTGTGTAACAGAATGGACAGAGCTGAGATCTGTCCCTTTAATTAACTAGCAGATAAACCCTTTTCTAAACCTTCTTGTAGAAAAGACAATATCCTAGGAATAATAACCTTACTCCAAGAGTAACCTTTGGATTCACACCAATATAGGTATTTACGCCATATCTTATGGTAAATCTTTCTGGTAACAGGTTTCCTAGCCTGTATTAAGGTATCAATAACTGATTCAGAAAATCCACGTCTTGATAAAATCAAGCGTTCAATTTCCAAGCAGTCAGCTTCAGAGAAGTTAGATTTTGATGTTTGAAGGGACCCTGTATCAGAAGGTCCTGTTTCAGAGGTAGAGACCAAGGTGGACAGGATGACATGTCCACCAGGTCTGCATACCAAGTCCTGCGTGGCCACGCAGGTGCTATTAGAATCACTGATGCTCTCTCTTGTTTGATTCTGGCAATCAATCGAGGAAGCAACGGGAAGGGTGGAAACACGTAAGCCATCCTGAAGTCCCAAGGTGCTGTCAGAGCATCTATCAGGACTGCTCCTGGATCCCTGGATCTGGACCCGTAACGAGGAAGCTTGGCGTTCTGTCGAGACGCCATGAGATCTATCTCTGGTTTGCCCCAACGTCGAAGTATTTGGGCAAAGACCTCCGGATGAAGTTCCCACTCCCCCGGATGAAAAGTCTGACGACTTAAGAAATCCGCCTCCCAGTTCTCCACTCCCGGGATGTGGATTGCTGACAGGTGGCAAGAGTGAGACTCTGCCCAGCAAATTATCTTTGATACTTCCATCATAGCTAGGGAGCTTCTTGTCCCTCCCTGATGGTTGATGTAAGCTACAGTCGTGATGTTGTCCGACTGAAACCTGATGAACCCCCGAGTTGTCAACTGGGGCCAAGCCAGGAGGGCATTGAGAACTGCTCTCAATTCCAGAATGTTTATTGGCAGGAGACTCTCCTCCTGACTCCATTGTCCCTGAGCCTTCAGAGAATTCCAGACGGCACCCCAACCTAGAAGGCTGGCGTCTGTTGTTACAATTGTCCAGTCTGGTCTGCTGAATGGCATCCCCCTGGACAGATGTGGCCGAGAAAGCCACCATAGAAGAGAATTTCTGGTCTCTTGATCCAGATTCAGAGAAGGGGATAAGTCTGAGTAATCCCCATTCCACTGACTTAGCATGCACAGTTGCAGTGGTCTGAGGTGTAAGCGTGCAAAGGGTACTATGTCCATTGCCGCTACCATTAAGCCGATTACCTCCATGCATTGAGCCACTGACGGGTGTTGAATGGAATGAAGGGTGCGGCAAGCACTTTGAAGTCTTGTTAGCCTGTCCTCTGTCAGGTAAATCTTCATTTCTACAGAATCTATAAGAGTCCCCAGGAAGGGAACTCTTGTGAGTGGAACGAGTGAACTTTTCTTTTCGTTCACCTTCCATCCATGTGACCTTAGAAATGCCAGCACTAACTCTGTATGAGACTTGGCAGTTTGAAAGCTTGAAGCTTGTATCAGAATGTCGTCTAGGTATGGAGCTACCGAGATTCCCCGCGGTCTTAGTACCGCCAGAAGAGCACCCAGAACCTTTGTGAAGATTCTTGGAGCTGTAGCCAATCCGAATGGAAGAGCCACAAACTGGTAATGCCTGTCTAGGAAGGCAAACCTTAGGTACCGATAATGATCTTTGTGAATCGGTATGTGAAGGTAAGCATCTTTTAAATCTACAGTGGTCATGTATTGACCCTCTTGGATCATAGGTAAAATTGTCCGAATAGTCTCCATCTTGAACGATGGAACTCTTAGGAATTTGTTTAGGATCTTTAAGTCCAGGATTGGTCTGAAAGTTCCCTCTTTTTTGGGAACCACAAACAGATTTGAGTAAAACCCCTGTCCCTGTTCCGATCGTGGAACTGGATGGATTACTCCCATTAACAAGAGCTCTTGTACGCAGCGTAGAAACGCCTCTTTCTTTGTCTGGATTGTTGACAATCTTGACAGATGAAATCTCTCTCTTGGAGGAGAGTATTTGAAGTCCAGAAGGTATCCCTGAGATATTATCTCTAGCGCCCAGGGATCCTGAACATCTCTTGCCCAAGCCTGGGCGAAGAGAGAAAGTCTGCCCCCCACTAGATCCGATCCCTGATCGGGGGCCCTCAATTCATGCTGTTTTAGGGGCAGCAGCAGGTTTCCTAGTCTGCTTGCCCTTGTTCCAGGACTGGTTAGGTTTCCAGCCTTCTCTGTAGCGAGCAACAGCTCCTTCCTGTTTTGGTGCAGAGGAAGTTGATGCTGCTCCTGCTTTGAAATTACGAAAGGAACGAAAATTAGACTGTCTAGTCTTGGCTTTGGCTTTGTCCTGAGGCAGGGCATGGCCTTTACCTCCTGTAATGTCAGCGATAATCTCTTTCAACCCGGGCCCGAATAAGGTCTGCCCTTTGAAAGGTATATTAAGCAATTTAGACTTAGAAGTAACATCAGCTGACCAGGATTTTAGCCACAGCGCCCTGCGTGCCTGAATGGCGAATCCTGAATTCTTCGCCGTAAGTTTAGTAAGATGTACTACGGCCTCCGAAATGAATGAATTAGCTAGTTTAAGGACTCTAAGCCTGTCCGTAATGTCGTCCAGAGTAGCTGAACCAATGTTCTCTTCCAGAGACTCAATCCAGAATGCCGCTGCAGCCGTGATCGGCGCAATGCATGCAAGGGGTTGCAATATAAAACCTTGTTGAACAAACATTTTCTTAAGGTAACCCTCTAACTTTTTATCCATTGGATCTGAAAAAGCACAGCTATCCTCCACCGGGATAGTGGTACGCTTAGCTAAGGTAGAAACTGCTCCCTCCACCTTAGGGACCGTTTGCCATAAGTCCCTTGTGGTGGCGTCTATTGGAAACATTTTTCTAAATATCGGAGGGGGTGAGAACGGCACACCGGGTCTATCCCACTCCTTAGTAACAATTTCAGTAAGTCTCTTAGGTATAGGAAAAACCTCAGTACTCGTCGGTACCGCAAAATATTTATCCAACCTACACATTTTCTCTGGTATTGCAACTGTGTTACAATCATTCAGAGCCGCTAACACCTCCCCTAGTAATACACAGAGGTTTTCCAGTTTAAATTTAAAATTTGAAATATCTGAATCCAGTCTGTTTGGATCAGAACCGTCACCCACAGAATGAAGTTCTCCGTCCTCATGTTCTGCCACCTGTGACGCAGTGTCTGACATGGCCCTAATATTATCAGCGCACTCTGTTCTCACCCCAGAGTGATCACGCTTACCTCTTAGTTCTGGTAATTTAGCCAAAACCTCAGTCATAACAGTAGCCATATCCTGTAATGTGATTTGTAATGGCCGCCCAGATGTACTCGGCGCTACAATATCACGCACCTCCCTCTGAGCGGGAGATGTAGGTACTGACACGTGAGGCGAGTTAGTCGGCATAACTCTCCCCTCGTTGTTTGGTGAAATTTGTTCAATTTGTACAGATTGACTTTTATTTAAAGTAGCATCAATACAGTTAATACATAAATTTCTATTGGGCTCCACTTTGGCATTGCAACAAATGACACAGGTATCATCCTCTGAATCAGACATGTTTAACACACTAGCAAATAAACTTGCAATTTGGAAATACAATTCAATTAGAATAATATTAAAATGTACTGTGCCTTTAAGAAGCACAGAAGATCTATGACAGTTGAAAATTAATAAATTGAAACAGTTATAGCCTCAATCCTTGTAAACAACACAACTTTAGCAAAGGTTTAATTCCATTAGCAAAGATAACAAATTCTGAAAGCAGGAAACAAATTACAGAATAAACGTTTTTCATCTCAGTCAAACTATAATTCTCACAGCTCTGCTGAGAGAAATTACCTCCCTCAAAATAAGTTTTGAAGACCCCTGAGCTCTGTAGAGATGAACCGGATCATGCAGGGAATACAATGAGTTGCTGACTGAAATATTTGATGCATAGAAAAAGCGCCAAAAAACGGCCCCTCCCCCTCACACACAGCAGTGAGGGAGAACAGAAACTGTCAGAAAACAGATTAAGCAACTGCCAAGTGGAAAAATAGTGCCCAAACATTTATTCACACAGTACCTCAGCAAATGAAAACGATTTTACATTCCAGCAAAAACGTTAAACATAATCTCTAGTTATTAAACAGCTTTATGTATTTCTTACAGTGTAATTCTAGTGAAGTACCATTCCCCAGAATACTGAAGTGTAAAGTATACATACATGACATTATATCGGTATGGCAGGATTTTCTCATCAATTCCATTGTCAGAAAATAAAAACTGCTACATACCTCTATGCAGATTCATCTGCCCGCTGTCCCCTGATCTGAAGTTTACCTCACTCCTCAGATGGCCGAGAACAGCAATATGATCTTAACTACTCCGGCTAAAATCATAGCAAAACTCTGGTAGATTCTTCTTCAAACTCTGCCAGAGAGGTAATAACACACTCCGGTGCTATTTTAAAATAACAAACTTTTGATTGAAGATATAAAACTAAGTATAATCACCATAGTCCTCTCACACATCCTATCTAGTCGTTGGGTGCAAGAGAATGACTGGGAGTGACGTAGAGGGGAGGAGCTATATGCAGCTCTGCTGGGTGAATCCTCTTGCACTTCCTGTTGGGGAGGAGTAATATCCCAGAAGTAATGATGACCCGTGGACTGATCACACTTAACAGAAGAAATTACTCTGTCAACCTCTCTGTTTGGATTTCTTATCCTGAGGGAGGAGATGACCCTTGCCTCCCGTGATGTCAGAAATAATTTCCTTCAAGTCAGGTCCGAACAGGTTCTTCCCCTTGTAAGGAATAGCCAAAAGCTTAGACTTAGATGACACATCTGCAGAACAAGATTTCAACCATAAGGCTCTGCGTGCTAAGATGGAAAATCCTGAACTCTTAGCCGCCAATTTGGTAATCTGCAAAGAAGCATCTGTAATAAATGAATTAGCCAATTTAAGAGCTTTAATCCTATCCTGTATTTCTTCCAAAGAAGTCTCAGTTTTAAGAGATTCTTCCAAAGCATCAAACCAATAAGCAGCCGCAGTCGTAACTGTAACAATGCAGGCCGTCGGTTGCAAAAGTAACCCCTGATTAACATATATCTTTTTATGGAGACCCTCCAATTTCTTATCCATAGGGTTTTTGAAAGCACAACTATCCTCAATAGAGATATTAGTTCGTTTGGCCAAGGTGGAAATAGCTCCCTCCACCTTAGGAACTGTCTGCCAGGAGTCCCTAATGGCGTCAGCTATAGGGTACATTTTCTTGAAAACAGGAGAAGGGGAGAATGGAATACCCGGTCTCTCCCATTCCTTAGCAATAATTTCTGAAGTCCTCTTAGGAACTGGAAAAACATCAGAATAAGAAGGAACCTCTAAATATCTGTCCAACTTACTCAACTTCTCTGGAGGAACCACAATTAAATCACAGTCGTCCAAAGTCACCAAAACCTCCCTTAAAAACAGGCGGAGGTGTTCAAGCTTAAACCTGAAAGACACCACATCTGAATCCGTCAAAGGTAAGACACTTCCTGAGTCAGAAAGTTCACCCTCGGATAGGACCTCCATACGCTACAATTCCGAGCCCTGGGAGGGTACATCTGAGATCGCCTTCAAAGCATCAGAAGCTGTGTATGGACCATGTGGTTATCCTTCCTACTGCGTTTGCCTTGAAATACGGGAAAGGCAGATAACGCTTCTGAAAGTGTAGATGACATAACTGCAGCAATGTCCTGCAGTGTGATCACAGCAGAAGCTGTCGAGGAACTTGGCGCCGCTTGAGCGGGCGTTAAGGGCTGTGACGCTTGGGGAGAAAGTTGCGGCATACTCTGAATCTCTTCAGCAGAACCCTGAGAAGCATCCGCTTTTGACAAACTTTTATTAAAGAAAATTTGCTCTCTAAACTGCAATGCCCTCTAAGTGCATGAGGGACAAAAAGTAACAGGGGGTTCCACATTGGCATTCAAACATAAGGGACATGTAATGCTCTGAAGATCTTCCATGACAAAAAACAAACAAAAACAATTTTGGTTGTGGCACTGTTAAATATGTGATGTATTTAAACCCTTAAAATATGAAAACATAGTGGAACTGAGCCTTTAAGAACAATTTGTTTTTTCTTTTCAAATTGTACTGCCCCAACACTCTGACCGATAATACTGAAGCAAGAGAAACTGCGATTGCAATGATAATAATAACAATCTGGCCGTTAATCTAAGTGACTGAAACAAAACAGTGCACCTCTTTGCCACAGCTCTGCTGTGGCGCCTACTTGCCCCCACGATACACCGACTACGGTCACCGTTCTGCAGAGTGCCGAAGACCGCCTGTGTTTAACACTCAACCATGCGGTCCAATGAAACACCGGAGTCTACAAGCGTACTGCTCCTCTGGTGCCGGGATCTCCTAGGAATAAAAACTGTGCGGCTTCGCAAGTGCGCAAACGCTAAGCCCCGCCCCTCGTGGGCGGACAAACTGAAGCTCGTCTGAACCCGGCTAAAGTAGCATGTATTAAACAACTAATGCCGGTCAAAACATCCAAGCAAATGTGAAGCACTTATGCTGTCCGGATCAAACACACTGAGCAAACTAAAGCAGCTGACACTGGAGTATAATACAAAAAACTCAGAAATGCAGAATCCCCAGCGTCTAGCCTACAGTTCCAAAAAAGCGTGTATAAACACTATCCTGTATTTCCCACTGCCCGTCAAACAGGGCTATTAGTAATGAAAGCCCATAATAACAGTACGGTCTTAGCAGTAAAAGTCACCGAGAAATGAGGGGAACCTTTACCCACAGTTGTCATGTCTAGAGTAAGAAAAGTTTATGACACCGCACGTCAGATAGGGAAAAAAACAGTCAGTTCTGAGTTAATTTATGTCCCAGAAATTAAAGACTGCACATACCTCTATGCTGAGCGACAGCATGACTTGTCCCACATGATCAAGAGGTCCTTCTTCTCCTCCTGTAGGTCTGTGGGAACAAACAGGGTCTTAGATAATATCTGCTAAGACCATCATCTGCAGGGCAGCACATAGTATGGGAGGCGCAGAGAGAATGAAAATCCCACCAGTTCCCATTGCTTAAAAGCCACCTGTAGCTCTACTCTAGAGGCTGACAAGGAATACGGCTACACCCTGAGTAAAATAGCACTCACTGGTACCATTTTAAAAATAATAAACTCTTGATAGAAGAATCTAAATTAACACCTCACTTTACCTCTTCCTATCACTAACACAGGCAAAGAGAATGACTGGAGTGGGAGGGAAGGGAGGAGCTATATATATATATATACAGCTCTGCTGTGGTGCTCTTTGCCTCCTCCTGCTGACCAGGAGGCGCTATCCCACAGGTAAGGATGAAATCCGTGGACTCATCGTATCTTTAAAAAGAAATAGTATATAGTTCTAAGCTTTTCTTCTGTTGGGCATGACACTTATGGAACTTGTATAGGACTAAGGAACTAATGAAAAGTGTGCATTTAAAGTGAAGGTAAAGTCAAACGTTCTATTAGAAACAATTATAGATATGAAGGCAAATAAATATAAGTTTCATTCATCAATATTTGCAAAAACATATATTAGCTGAGATATCTAATTTTATTGTCCTGTAATCGGCTTTCCAAAAAACAACCCGTACACTTTTTTTTTCTTCTGAAGAACGATCACGTGGTCAAGCTATCCAATTGACTCTTTGGCCGTTAGGCGGCCGTCATATTTCGTCACAAACATATGGGTCTACATGCGCATGCGTAACATTTACTCCTCAATTTCCACGCGCGTGCGTCCTCGTTTTGCGCATGCGCACTGTAAACTTTCTGTTGTATTCAGCTGCCAGCAACAAATCGGAAACATTTGTCTCGCTCCGATTACCTACAGCGGTTATAACATGCTCGATGTGCACGAGCTTACTAGAGACGTATAGAGCGGGTGGGACCGCTCTATACGTCACAGTATCTTAAACCCGGAAATGGAGGATGGGAGGAGAATCTGCAGGGAACGGTAGGAAAAGTAAAGCTAGAAATAAAACAAAATAAATAATTATTTATTAAAAACAAACCTAGCGACTGGATTTGGGTTAGTAAAAGGAACATAAAAACGATTGATGGTGAAAAAAACTTTACCTTCACTTTAAGTTCAGAGAAGTATTAATATATTGCCACTAAGCCTGCTCTATGTAACAGAAACTAAAATGTATATATTCACATCCAATTTCTTCAGTATAGGTAGTTATGCTATTCTTCTTAAAATACAAAACTCAATTAGTATGTTACTCAAATATAAAGTTAACAGAAATATTATATTGTGTAAGACAAGGAAAAAAAACTTACTCATATAAGTACAGTAGATGGAACTGGGGTTTAGTAACAGCTTAAAAGGAAGAAAAACTAACCATAGTGGATTTTAAGTAGCATTTTTTTACAGCTCAGCATGAGGAAAGAAATTTCACCCGTTTCTGAAAATATGTCAATTACAATGGCAACAGTGCCATCTAGTTTACATAAAACTGATAACATTTAACTAACGGATCGTGTTTAAACTAGGAAGGTTCACACGAAAACAACATTATTTGCATTCTTATACATCATTTTGCAAAAGAAAGATTACTTCCCATTCCTAATGTTTCATAAGCTAATTTAAAATACAGCCTTAATTACTCACAAAGTTCCCTGTTATGAACTGGCTTGAGAAAGGGACAGAAGCCTCAAAACGTTGCTCTATAATAAAGGTTTAGCCTTTTAAAACCGTGTACCACTTTTTTCTTTTTTTCTATATCACTACATTTGGGCCTTAAGGGTGGTCCTATAAGGTCTTGCACCGAACCTAATCTATATTTAGAAGATTCCTATTTTTGGACTGTGCTGTGCGGATCCCACCTGTTTTCTTGACATGAACTGGCATAAAAGACATCTAGAAAACACATGTTCTTAATAATACTAACTGAAGAACAAACATATACTCGACATCTTCCTTGGAAAAATACAAAAGAATGTCCACCATAATAAAATAAGATAAAAGTTTAACACCAGTCAAAAGGTAGTGTTCTATTTACCCAACTCCGGATTTCACCATGGGCTTATAAAAGCAGACAATGTTAGTGCAGTGTAGAATTATAAAGCTATGGGTTTTCCAACTCATGATGGGGGATATGATTATGCTAAACAGTATACTCATACTATCTTCAGATTGGTTATCCAATCGTTTTTGGTTTTTTTAAGTCATCAGTTAGTGTTAACGCCAAATTGGGTAATAGAAAATAATACTCCGGTAAAATACTGCAACAGTATGGAAATGTACAAGCTTCAACAAAAAAAACTAGTGTCAAAAGGACTAAAGTGATATCTGCACATCTATAACACCCCCTATTGTGTCAAACAATTTGTAGCAAAATAAAGATATAAAATATAAACCACAATAGTGTGAACTAACACAATTACAGTGTGCATACTGCTATAGTATTGACAAAGAAAAACATTCAGGAGTTACCAGAGCATACATGAACATCGTAAATATGACTGTTGCAGTAGAAAACAGTATAAGATACGATGTGGAGATGAGTCTAACTATACACAATCTTAAACTTTGGCAGTCATTAGCGAGTTGAATAGACTCATCTCTATATAAACACACAAAATAATCTCTAAGACCGGTCTCCCCTTAACATCAATGTTCAGCATGAGCGGTATATTATTACATACCACTATCCCACTCCTTGTTTCAATAATTGATTGTTGTGGCAGTGCGGGATCTTCCTTTCAATGTAACACTTGCAGTGTCCTAGAGGTTCCCATATAGATAAGTTGGCGGTTTCACCCGTTCCACTGAAAAACAATGGGGTTTGAATCGTAGAGACTGTGGTTGTCCAGCAGAGGCATCTCCAATCTGTACAACTAGGGAGTACCAGATTCTTAATCCATCTCTTTATAATAGATCTTCTTGAGTTGTGCTGATCGCTGCAGTGTCTTGTTGGTTTCCTTTCTTAAAGCCATGAGTCAGGTGCGACCCACGGCTTTGTTTACTCTGTCGCTCCGGTAATGCGTTATTAGGGAGCTCCATATACAGGTGCTGCTGCCTCACACCAGTCTCCTCGGGCTTGTCGTTAAAGGGACAGTCTACACCAAATTTTTTCTTATTTAGAAAGATAGATAATCCCTTTATTACCCATTCCCCGTTTTTGCATAACCAACACAGTTATAGTAATATACTTTTTACCTCTGTAATTACCTTGTATCTAAGCCTCTGCAGACAGCCTCCTTATCTAATTGCTTTTGACAGACATGCAGTGTAGTCAATCAGTGAAGACTCCAAAATAACTTCACGGGAGTGAGCACGTTATCTATATGACACACATAAACTAACACTGTCTAACTGTGAAAAACTTTCAAAATGCTCTGAACTAAGAGGCGGTTTTCAACTGTTTAGAAATCAGTTTGAGCCTAGCTAGGTTTAGCTTTTCAAAAATACCACCAAGGGAACAAAGCAAATTTGATGATAAAAGTAAATTGGAAAGTTGTTTAAAACTACATGCCCTATCTGAATCATGAAAGTTTAGTTTTGACTTTACTGTCCCTTTAAGAAAAGTGGGAGCTACATCATCAGAGTGCTCTATTGTGGCAGTTGTGTCAGGTACTAAACAGATCTTTGGACAAATCAAGTGCCACCACTCCTGCAAAGGACTCTGGAGGCGAATTGGCGAAAGTTCCCGTCTGTGGTTGCCCCTCTATCGTCTCATAGTCACATAGTTCAGGGGGGAATGCTCTTTCTATAATGCTGAAAAGTTGAAGTTTTTGAGCTTCCAAGATCGCTTTTAGTTCAGGGATAAGTATTTGAGAGTTCTCCATTGCACAATCTGTATATGAGTAATCAGCACGAGCCGCAGAACAGTGGCATGGCAATTTGTGAGGACAGGAGGCTTCAGATATAGGGGAAGGCCTCAAAATGTAAAGTCCAGTACTGAGGGCTGGGGACCACGCTGCAATCCAAAACACTATCTCTTGGGTGAGAGCGTCTTCAGTTAAGCTTCTCCACCTTATTAGATATCTTATCAATGTTTCAGTATAATTGAAGAAAAGGTGGTGAAGCTCAGTGCGACCAGTAAGATGGCCGCTGCCCGGAAGTCCTCTCTGCTGGGGTGTTCTTTGCCTCCCTCTGGTGGCCAGGAGTTGAATTCCCACTAGTAATTAGAATAGATTTGTGGACTCTCCATGCCATTGGAATGAAAACTTAATTTGGGGTGTCTTGATAAAAGCACACCAGCCGAAACATGTTGAGAAAGCCATATATTTTTTACTCTGACTAAACATTGTAAGGAGCTCTATCAAAGGAGGACTATCTGGATTCTTAAAGTGGAAGTTGAAAGGCGAGCGCTCACAGAAATAACTTCTTTTGACGAGTCCTAAAACAGAAGCGGATCGAGACGTGCCGCAGGATATACCTAGGAGATTGGCTGCCTGCGGTCATGTGATCCATTTGGAAACAACACTGAGAAGCTTTAACCTTTTATTGCCGTTATGCCGTTCTATTCCGTCATAATTACACTGGACTTTAAAGCCGTTATGACGGAATAGAACGTCATAGCTAACGGCTGTCCTGAAGCCTTCTGTGCTTTCAGGATTTGATCGTGCGCACGATTGCGTGGTTTCAATTTGTCTACATCGGAACAGTTGTTCTGATGTAGGCACGTTAGCCCTGTCATGAAAGGGTTAACACAATATATGTGGTCGCTACATAGTAGCAGTTTCTACCACCCAGAAAGAGAACCTAAGTTGGAGGATAATACCTGCTGACGACAAAGCTCCGAACATCGCAGTGACTTACACAGGAGTGTTTTGATACAGTCACTTGAGGTATGAGGGAGGCATGTTGTTAAGTCTTAAAACAGTAATTTAAACATCCGCCTGACAATTACATCCACACCTCTGGATTATTGTTAACATTGTTCCTAATTGTGACTAACAGAAGCCGAAAGACGATTATTGTATGAACCGTACGGAGACTTTTTTTTATATACATACACTTTTATTTGCACTTATCTACCAAGTACTGTGTCTCTTTGAGTTCCAACATTCCTATAATATGTCTGAAGAGAAATTAAACTCTGAAGAAAACAGAATTTATGTTTACCTGATAAATTACTTTCTCCAACGGTGTGTCCGGTCCACGGCGTCATCCTTACTTGTGGGATATTCTCTTCCCCAACAGGAAATGGCAAAGAGCCCAGCAAAGCTGGTCACATGATCCCTCCTAGGCTCCGCCTACCCCAGTCATTCGACCGACGTTAAGGAGGAATATTTGCATAGGAGAAACCATATGATACCGTGGTGACTGTAGTTAAAGAAAATAAATTATCAGACCTGATTAAAAAACCAGGGCGGGCCGTGGACCGGACACACCGTTGGAGAAAGTAATTTATCAGGTAAACATAAATTCTGTTTTCTCCAACATAGGTGTGTCCGGTCCACGGCGTCATCCTTACTTGTGGGAACCAATACCAAAGCTTTAGGACACGGATGAAGGGAGGGAGCAAATCAGGTCACCTAAATGGAAGGCACCACGGCTTGCAAAACCTTTCTCCCAAAAATAGCCTCAGAAGAAGCAAAAGTATCAAACTTGTAAAATTTGGTAAAAGTGTGCAGTGAAGACCAAGTCGCTGCCCTACATATCTGATCAACAGAAGCCTCGTTCCTGAAGGCCCATGTGGAAGCCACAGCCCTAGTGGAATGAGCTGTGATTCTTTCAGGAGGCTGCCGTCCGGCAGTCACATAAGCCAATCTGATGATGCTTTTAATCCAAAAAGAGAGAGAGGTAGAAGTTGCTTTTTGACCTCTCCTTTTACCAGAATAAACAACAAACAAGGAAGATGTTTGTCTAAAATCCTTTGTAGCATCTAAATAGAATTTTAGAGCGCGAACAACATCCAAATTGTGCAACAAACGTTCCTTCTTCGAAACTGGTTTCGGACACAAAGAAGGTACGACTATCTCCTGGTTAATGTTTTTGTTAGAAACAACTTTTGGAAGAAAACCAGGTTTAGTACGTAAAACCACCTTATCTGCATGGAACACCAGATAAGGAGGAGAACACTGCAGAGCAGATAATTCTGAAACTCTTCTAGCAGAAGAAATTGCAACCAAAAACAAAACTTTCCAAGATAATAACTTAATATCAACGGAATGTAAGGGTTCAAACGGAACCCCCTGAAGAACTGAAAGAACTAAGTTGAGACTCCAAGGAGGAGTCAAAGGTTTGTAAACAGGCTTGATTCTAACCAGAGCCTGAACAAAGGCTTGAACATCTGGCACAGCTGCCAGCTTTTTGTGAAGTAACACAGACAAGGCAGAAATCTGTCCCTTCAAGGAACTTGCAGATAATCCTTTCTCCAATCCTTCTTGAAGAAAGGATAGAATCTTAGGAATCTTTACCTTGTCCCAAGGGAATCCTTTAGATTCACACCAACAGATATATTTTTTCCATATTTTGTGGTAAATTTTTCTAGTTACAGGCTTTCTGGCCTGAACAAGAGTATCAATAACAGAATCTGAGAACCCTCGTTTTGATAAGATCAAGCGTTCAATCTCCAAGCAGTCAGCTGGAGTGAGATCAGATTCGGATGTTCGAACGGACCTTGAACAAGAAGGTCTCGTCTCAAAGGTAGCTTCCATGGTGGAGCCGATGACATATTCACCAGATCTGCATACCAAGTCCTGCGTGGCCACGCAGGAGCTATCAAGATCACCGACGCCCTCTCTTGATTGATCCTGGCTACCAGCCTGGGGATGAGAGGAAACGGCGGGAATACATAAGCAAGTTTGAAGGTCCAAGGTGCTACTAGTGCATCTACTAGAGTCGCCTTGGGATCCCTGGATCTGGACCCGTAGCAAGGAACCTTGAAGTTCTGACGAGAGGCCATCAGATCCATGTCTGGAATGCCCCACAGTTGAGTAATTTGGGCAAAGATTTCCGGATGGAGTTCCCACTCCCCCGGATGTAATGTCTGACGACTCAGAAAATCCGCTTCCCAATTTTCCACTCCTGGGATGTGGATTGCAGATAGGTGGCAGGAGTGAGTCTCCGCCCATTGAATGATTTTGGTCACTTCTTCCATCGCCAGGGAACTCCTTGCTCCCCCCTGATGGTTGATGTACGCAACAGTCGTCATGTTGTCTGATTGAAACCGTATGAACTTGGCCTTTGCTAGCTGAGGCCAAGCCTTGAGAGCATTGAATATCGCTCTCAGTTCCAGAATATTTATCGGTAGAAGAGATTCTTCCCGAGACCAAAGACCCTGAGCTTTCAGGGGTCCCCAGACCACGCCCCAGCCCATCAGACTGGCGTCGGTCGTGACAATGACCCACTCTGGTCTGCGGAAGGTCATCCCTTGTGACAGGTTGTCCAGGGACAGCCACCAACGGAGTGAGTCTCTGGTCCTCTGATTTACTTGTATCTTCGGAGACAAGTCTGTATAGTCCCCATTCCACTGACTGAGCATGCACAGTTGTAATGGTCTTAGATGAATGCGCGCAAAAGGAACTATGTCCATTGCCGCTACCATCAAACCTATTACTTCCATGCACTGCGCTATGGAAGGAAGAGGAACGGAATGAAGTGTTTGACAAGAGTTTAGAAGTTTTGTTTTTCTGGCCTCTGTCAGAAAAATCCTCATTTCTAAGGAGTCTATTATTGTTCCCAAGAAGGGAACCCTTGTCGACGGAGATAGAGAACTCTTTTCCACGTTCACTTTCCATCCGTGAGATCTGAGAAAGGCCAGGACTATGTCCGTGTGAGCCTTTGCTTGAGGAAGGGACGACGCTTGAATCAGAATGTCGTCCAAGTAAGGAACTACTGCAATGCCCCTTGGTCTTAGTACCGCTAGAAGGGACCCTAGTACCTTTGTGAAAATCCTTGGAGCAGTGGCTAATCCGAAAGGAAGCGCCACGAACTGGTAATGCTTGTCCAGGAATGCGAACCTTAGGAACCGATGATGTTCCTTGTGGATAGGAATATGTAGATACGCATCCTTTAAATCCACCGTGGTCATGAATTGACCTTCCTGGATGGAAGGAAGAATTGTTCGAATGGTTTCCATTTTGAACGATGGAACCTTGAGAAACTTGTTTAAGATCTTGAGATCTAAGATTGGTCTGAACGTTCCCTCTTTTTTGGGAACTATGAACAGATTGGAGTAGAACCCCATCCCTTGTTCTCCTAATGGAACAGGATGAATCACTCCCATTTTTAACAGGTCTTCTACACAATGTAAGAATGCCTGTCTCTTTATATGGTCTGAAGACAATTGAGACCTGTGGAACCTCCCCCTTGGGGGAAGCCCCTTGAATTCCAGAAGATAACCTTGGGAGACTATTTCTAGTGCCCAAGGATCCAGAACATCTCTTGCCCAAGCCTGAGCAAAGAGAGAGAGTCTGCCCCCCACCAGATCCGGTCCCGGATCGGGGGCCAACATTTCATGCTGTCTTGGTAGCAGTGGCAGGTTTCTTGGCCTGCTTTCCCTTGTTCCAGCCTTGCATTGGTCTCCAGGCTGGCTTGGCTTGAGAAGTATTACCCTCTTGCTTAGAGGACGTAGCACTTGGGGCTGGTCCGTTTCTACGAAAGGGACGAAAATTAGGTTTATTTTTGGCCTTGAAAGACCTATCCTGAGGAAGGGCGTGGCCCTTACCCCCAGTGATATCACAGATATAATCTCTTTCAAGTCAGGGCCAAACAGCGTTTTCCCCTTGAAAGGAATGTTAAGTAGTTTGTTCTTGGAAGATGCATCCGCTGACCAAGATTTCAACCAAAGCGCTCTGCGCGCCACAATAGCAAACCCAGAATTTTTCGCCGCTAACCTAGCCAATTGCAAAGTGGCGTCTAGGGTGAAAGAATTGGCCAATTTTAGAGCACGGATTCTGTCCATAATCTCCTCATAAGGAGGAGAATCACTATCGATCGCCTTTACTAGCTCATCGAACCAGAAACACGCGGCTGTAGTGACAGGGACAATGCATGAAATTGGTTGTAGAAGGTAACCTTGCTGAACAAACATCTTTTTAAGCAAACCTTCTAATTTTTTATCCATAGGATCTTTGAAAGCACAACTATCTTCTATGGGTATAGTGGTGCGTTTGTTTAAAGTAGAAACCGCTCCCTCGACCTTGGGGACTGTCTGCCATAAGTCCTTTCTGGGGTCGACCATAGGAAACAATTTTTTAAATATGGGGGGAGGGACGAAAGGTATACCGGGCCTTTCCCATTCTTTATTTACAATGTCCGCCACCCGCTTGGGTATAGGAAAAGCTTCTGGGAGCCCCGGGACCTCTAGGAACTTGTCCATTTTACATAGTTTCTCTGGGATGATCAAATTCTCACAATCATCCAGAGTGGATAATACCTCCTTAAGCAGAGCGCGGAGATGTTCCAACTTAAATTTAAATGTAATCACATCGGGTTCAGCTTGTTGAGAAATTTTCCCTGAATCTGAAATTTCTCCCTCAGACAAAACCTCCCTGGCCCCCTCAGACTGGTGTAGGGGCATTTCAGAACCATTATCATCAGCGTCCCCATGCTCTTCAGTATCTAAAACAGAGCAGTCGCGCTTGCGCTGATAAGTGGGCATTTTGGCTAAAATGTTTTTGATAGAATTATCCATTACAGCCGTTAATTGTTGCATAGTAAGGAGTATTGGCGCGCTAGATGTACTAGGGGCCTCCTGAGTGGGCAAGACTGGTGTAGACGAAGGAGGGAATGATGCAGTACCATGCTTACTCCCCTCACTTGAGGAATCATCTTGGGCATCATTTTCAGTGTCACATAAATCACATCTATTTAAATGAGAAGGAACCTTGGCTTCCCCACATTCAGAACACAGTCTATCTGGTAGTTCAGACATGTTAAACAGGCATAAACTTGATAACAAAGTACAAAAAACGTTTTAAAATAAAACCGTTACTCTCACTTTAAATTTTAAACTGAACACACTTTATTACTGCAATTGCGAAAAAGTATGAAGGAATTGTTCAAAATTCACCAAAATTTCACCACAGTGTCTTAAAGCCTTAAAAGTATTGCACACCAAATTTGGAAGCTTTAACCCTTAAAATAACGGAACCGGAGCCGTTTTTATCTTTAACCCCTTTACAGTCCCTGGTATCTGCTTTGCTGAGACCCAACCAAGCCCAAAGGGGAATACGATACCAAATGACGCCTTCAGAAAGTCTTTTCTATGTATCAGAGCTCCTCACACATGCGACTGCATGTCATGCTTCTCAAAAACAAGTGCGCAATACCGGCGCGAAAATGAGGCTCTGCCTATGATTAGGGAAAGCCCCTAGAGAATAAGGTGTCTAAAACAGTGCCTGTCGATATTATTTTACAAAAATACCCAGATTAAATGATTCCTCAAGGCTAAATATGTGTATATATGAATCGATTTAGCCCAGAAAATGTCTACAGTCTTAATAAGCCCTTGTGAAGCCCTTATTTACTGTCTGAATAAAAATGGCTTACCGGATCCCATAGGGAAAATGACAGCTTCCAGCATTACATCGTCTTGTTAGAATGTGTCATACCTCAAGCAGCAAAAGACTGCTCACTGTTCCCCCAACTGAAGTTAATTCCTCTCAACAGTCCTGTGTGGAACAGCCATGGATTTTAGTAACGGTTGCTAAAATCATTTTCCTCTTACAAACAGAAATCTTCATCTCTTTTCTGTTTCAGAGTAAATAGTACATACCAGCACTATTTTAAAATAACAAACTCTTGATTGAATAAAAAAACTACAGTTAAACACTAAAAAACTCTAAGCCATCTCCGTGGAGATGTTGCCTGTACAACGGCAAAGAGAATAACTGGGGTAGGCGGAGCCTAGGAGGGATCATGTGACCAGCTTTGCTGGGCTCTTTGCCATTTCCTGTTGGGGAAGAGAATATCCCACAAGTAAGGATGACGCCGTGGACCGGACACACCTATGTTGGAGAAAGAGGGGTTTCATTTTTGATCTGGAAGCAGATTTGTTATTAGACCTTATTTTTCAAGCATTTTAAGTGTGATCATATGTATTAGCATTTACTTTTAATTGTATTATTATTTTTTAGCCCAGTATGAATGGACACACCGATGTGTGATTTTATTGTATTGAGGATTTGATTGCATATCTACAAGAAGATAATGTTTTGTTTAGAATACAAATAAGGATCAAAAAGTCCCCATAGAGGTGCGCTTGTGTGGAACGAACAGTCTTCAAACCGAGACAATAAATTCAGGCCGCACTCCCATAAGAATATCCCGGATGGACTCTTTTATATAATGGAGAAAAAAGAAGAGAGGCGCCAACCATAAAACAGTATCGTCGGGATTTCTAAGGCGCAGATAGAGCCCTCTCCCCACAAATACAATATACTCACAAACGGAGCGGCACGATCAGAGTGCCAGAAGTAACAAGTCAGGACTGTTAAGGGACGCCCTACAGACATGCTGGGGCCAGGTACGTCACAGGGAATCCTCCAATCAATGCATACGCTGCTCCAGAACACCGACAACAGGATCTCGATGTGTGGCAACAAAGTTGTATAGCTAGATACAACTAACTGACATATAAAGTAGTGGTGGTGATATATAATCACAATGCAAGCGTAGGTGTAAAAACAGCAATAGTTTTATTAAATAAACAGCAACGCGTTTCTCGGCTGGTGGCCGTTTCATCAGGCTGTACATCACATAACATTTCCTTGCACTAAATACCCTACGCTCACCTATCAGGAGGCGGTCTCAATTGCACACCTGTCTGACAAGGATGGATTTTAACTGTTTAGGTGATCGTGTGGGTATACAACAAATACACCCAACAGACAAAATACATCAATAAATTTGATAATCATACTTAAAATACAAAATACCTATAAAAAGACTGATTGTAGTGATAATATTAGTTATAATTAAAACATATATTATTCGAACAACATAATATATAAAAAAAAATATATAAAAAAATACATATCTTAAAATTGATAAACAGAATATGAAACTTCATAAAAATAGAAATATATCTCTCTCTAAACCTTAGCCATATATAGGGGTCTGTAATAACAGCGTAATTAAATAATGTAATATATAACAACTACAAATATATTAATATAAACAATCTGTATAAATCCATATATATTAAAAAGACCTAATAGTAATAATTAATCATATATGATAATTCATCATAAATACAAAATTCATTATACATATATGTATATATTGCAGGTAGTCCCCAAATGAGGGTTTATATACCAATGCTATCCATATTCGTAATGGGAAAGGTATGGAACCATAAAAAAATCCCATCAACAAAGGGAATGATGATTCCCAGATGGGTGTTTAAATAACAGTACCATCCATATCCATAATGGGATAAGCATGGGACCATACCAAAGTCCCATCAACGCAGTGAATTATACATAATCACACAAATGTCCACTAACTAGACAATATTTTGCCATAGTCCCAGACCTAGGGAGACCCACTGGATCACACTGGTCCGGATCACTAAAAGGCCGCCAGGTCTACGTTAAGATTAAGACCAGTAGGATGGAGACTCTTCAAAGTATGTATCCAGTAGGTCTCCCTCTGCCTCAACCTGGACAACCTATTATACAGATGAGATATGGGAATGAATTCTATAGGACTGAGGGTGAAGCAGTCATTAAGGCCACTATGTGAATGATTGCAGTGTCTAGATACACTATGATTCTTGTAATTATTCTTCATGTTCCGTACATGTTCGGACCAACTGATGCTCAATCTCCTACAGGTCCTACCTACATACTGAACCCCACAAACACATGACAATAAATAGACTACAAAGCGAGAAGCACAGGAAATATCTCCAATGATAGGGAATTGCTTCCCTGTCACTTTAGATTTGAAGACTTTTTAAAGTGGGTAACACTAGTCACCCTATTATCAAATTTTAATGCAAGATCCAAAAACACTAAAGTTTCATGGTGTATAAAGCTAGTAAAAGATAAACCCCTATCGTTGTTATTAAGATGTTCAATAAAGGAGTTAGCAGATCAAATATCTCCCCTCCAAACAAGGATCATATCGTCAATGTACCGCCCATAGAACACCAGGTTCGCCCCGTATGCCTTGTCATAGACATATTGTTGTTCGAAAGAACCCATGAACAAATTGGCATAACTCGGTGCGAACCTGGTGCCCATGGCGGTACCCTTGACCTGAAAGAAGAAATCATCCTGAAACAAAAAATAGTTGTGCCTCAGGATGAATGATATGAGTAGTAAAATGAACTCACATTGATTTTCAGGGAGATAAATATTCAGATATTGCTGAAATGCCTAGATGGTGTGATATATCGGAATAACTGAACGTCACATGTTATCCACAGTATGTCTGAAGTGAGGACCACTGACTCTAGTTTCTCAATGAGATTGTTGGAATCCCGAATATAAGATTCAAGGCCCAAAACATATTTTTGCAGGAAATGATCAACATAAGAGGACACATTATCAGTGAGGCTTCCAATATCCGCAATTATAGGTCTCCATGGGGGCAAGTAAGTTTCTTATGTAATTTGGGTAGATTGTAGTAGAAGGCATAATTGGGTTCTTTAGGCAACAAAAAATCTCTTTCCTTTTTAAGTATTATACCTTCCTTGAATGCAAAGTCTACAAGATCTTTTAATATGCCTTTGTATTGTGTAGTAGAATCATGGCTCAATCTAATATAATAAGAGGTATCAAAGTATTTTACGAGCTTCCAAAAGGTAATCTACCAAATCTTGGAGGACAATGCCACCTCCTTTATCTGCCTGCCTTATAATATGGGACTTGTCACTTCTCAGACTCTCTATAGCTCGTTGGCGTATAGATTATACTTAATTTTGTTATTTTTAGATATCAATTCCATATCATCACTTACCAACTGTCTGAAAATCTTAATGTGAGCATTGTTCTGCAAATGTGGTATAAAAGTTAGATTTGTTCTTGAAATTGGTTCATAAATAACCCTCACACAACTGCTCAGCTAGTGGACATTTGTGTGATTATGTATAATTCACTGCGTTGATGGGACTTTGGTATGGTCCCATGCTTATCCCATTATGGATATGGATGGTACTGTTATTTAAACACCCATCTGGGAATCATATCATTCCCTTTGTTGATGGGATTTTGTTATGGTTCCATACCTTTCCCATTACAAATATGGATAGCATTGGTATATAAACCCTCATTTGGGGATTATCCGCAATATATATATATATATATATATATATATATATATATATATATATATATATACACACATATGTATAATGAATTTTGTATTTATGATGAATTATCATATATGATTATTACTATTAGGTCTTTTTAATATATATGGATTTATACAGATTGTTTATATTTATATATTTTTAGTTGTTATATAGTACATTATTTAATTACGCTGTTATTACAGACCCCTAGATATGGCTAAGGTTGAGAGAGATATATATATATTTCTAGTTTTATGAAGTTTCATATTCTGTTTATCAATTTTAAGATATGTATTTTTTTATATATTATGTTGTTCGAACAATATATGTTTTAATATAACTAACATCACTACAATCAGTCTTTTTATAGGTATTTTGTATTTTAAGTATGATCAAATTTATTGATGTATTTTGTCTGTTGGGTGTATTTGTTGTATACCCACACGATCACCTAAACAGTTAAAATCCATCCTTGTCAGACAGGTGTGCAATTGAGACCGCCTCCTGATAGGTGAGCGTAGGGTATTTAGTGCGAGCAAATGTTATGTGATGTACAGCCTAATGAAACTGTCACCAGCCGAGAAACGCATTGCTGTTTATTTAATAAAACTATTGCTGTTTTTACACCTACGCTTGCATTGTGATTATATATCACCACCACTACTTTATATGTCAGTTAGTTGTATCTAGTTATACAACTTTGTTGCCACACATCGAGATCCTGTTGCCAGTGTTCTGGAGCAGCGTACGCATTGATTGGAGGATTCCCTGTGACGTACCTGGCCCCAGCGTGTCTCGGGCGACCCTTAACAGTCCCGACTTGTTACTTCTGGCACTCTGATCGTGCAGCTCCGTTTTTGAGTATATTGTATTTGTGGGGAGAGGGCTCTATCTGCGCCTTAGAAATCCCGACGATGCTGTTTTATGGTTGGCGCCTCTCTTTTGTTTAGAATAAATATTTACATTGTACCGTTACATCATCTTTTCAGTGTCAATATTTTTCTTTTTATAGTTTTAAATCCTAGTGATTTTTAAAGTAGAGATTTGATATATATTCTATTCGTCGTTATCTCACTTGTGAACATCTAGCAATAGTATTTTAATAACTATATTACTACAATTATATCATATTTTGGATTATTCTGAACAATATTTGAAGTATTGATGCTACTAAGTTTTTGTTGAATTAATTGTGGTGAACCTAATTCCTCTCTGTGGTATTTAATTATACTATTCTATACCCACCCTAGCAGTTAATGTGCCATCCTATATGCTCTTTTTGAAGTGTTTGTTTCTTGCAAATTAATTTTGGGATAATTTGGATTTTCCCTAGGAGGCAGAGTTTGGGTGACCATATAGGATTTAATACCCCAATTCCATTTGTTATAGAAGTATTTCCCATAGGTTATTAATGAAATTCATGGACTCTCACTCTTGGAAAAGACCCTTAGACTCTTAAAAAGAACCCCCCCCACAGATTGGTTCCAAAATGGCGCAAAAAAAAAATATTGTAAGATCGAAGAACTCTCTCTGCTTGCCCAACAAGACCCCCCCATAGAATGTGTAAGTGAAACAAATGACATACCCCACTCCTAACCGGGAAAGGCACTCGCAATGGATGTTAGTAGTACAGAGTCCAATAGCATTCAATAAAATGTAGGGCTCCTCTTATACATACCAGCAGTAACTAGCCTGTATGTAGGTTCTAAGTAGAAAAAACAAATCCATTTGGTGCAAGTCTTGTCCCCATAGTCAGGTACTTCACACTGAAACTGCCAGAAAGACACATATAGGAGATACCTCTGACTAACAGGGGGAGGGGCTAGGGAACTTCCCTGCAACCCCATATCTAAGTCCCACACTCAGACTGAGGCATTAAAGGACTGCAAGGTACTCTCCACTCTCTTCTAGGAACTATGCATTGAGGGTTTCTCCTTTAATATCTACAATTGCAGAGCACCACTATCCTTAGCACCTCCTTGATGAGGGAGGGAAGAGGAAGTAGGAGGGATAGGTGAATGCTGTGGTTAGGGTGTGTCTGCCTCCAGATGATTTATTTCCCATATGTTAGAATGGATTCTTGTGAACTCACTACCATTAGAAATATTTACAGCCTTCAAAAAATCAGCATTTTTTTTTTTTACTTATTTCCCCAAGTAATCCGAGGGACCCTTCTTAAAATTAATTGCTTTTTAATCTAGTTACTACATGTCTTCCTGAACAAGAGAAGTTTAATAATTATTGTAGCTCAAAGTCCTTAAGGAGAGATGTTCTTTAGAGCCCATCTGCACGGGAGGACTCTTTGGATCTACAAGTCCATATTGAATTGCCTGTTTACCATATCTTTATTGCTACATCTCATTTTAGGGGTCTGTTTTCTTCTCCATATTTATCTTCTAATTTAACCCCTTCACAAGTATTATCAGAAGTTAAAGGGACAGTCAAGTCCAAAAAAACCCACTAATGATTTAAATAGGGAATGTAATTTTAAACAACTTTCCAATTTACTTTTATCACCAATTTTGCTTTGCTCTCTTGGTATTCTTAGTTAAAAGCTAAACCTAGGAGGTTCATATGCTAATTTCTTAGACCTTGAAGACTGCCTCTAATCTGAATGCATTTTGAGGTCATGCACGTGAAGTTACCCTGGAGTGAGCACTGATTTGCTAAAATGCAAGTCTGTCAAAACAACAAACAAGGGGGCAGTTTGCTGAGGCTTATATATACACAAGGTATTCACAGAGGTAAAAAAAGTGTATTTCTATAACAGTGTTGGTTATGCAAAACTGGGGAATAAGTAATAAAGGGATTATATTTCTATTTAAACAATTCTGGTGTTGTCCCTTTAAGATGTAAATACTTTGATGCAATAATGTGATTTCAAGGCAGGGATGGGATGATGGTTAAAAGCCTACGTTGCAAGGCACACCCCCAGTCCGATCTTGCGTTCATCAAAAGGGGAAGGGCTGCAGATCATCTTATAAAGGTAGGACTTTCCATGCCGTCCTTTGATGTTAAAGCCCAGCTTTGTTAGGATGACATGGAATGTCCCAACGGTGTGAAGGTTAAAAGAATATAAGACAGAATACATAGCAGAACAGTGTTGGTGTAAAAAGTCCAGTAGTTAGTGAATATTTTTGTTGTTTGTCAAGGTCATTTAGCCTGTAACAGCTGAACACACGGGATGCAGGAGCCAGCATGGTCACTGCCCTCGACAACTTTGCTTTGCACAGTATTTGAGCACATATGCTAAACTTGCAAAGTTACTATAGATTTATAATGCATGGTAATTTATGTGTGATCTAATGCTTTGTGCTTTCTCCACAACACTTGACACAACAGTATTTTAGACTTTACAATTCAAACAATGTTACAGCCACGAGCTGTGTAAGTAAATTTAACTCATTTGCAAGAGTTACTTACACACAACTAAAGTCCTTACCAGGAACTGCAATACACTGTAGCTCCTAAGCAGATCAGAACATACATTATATTACAGCAATACAATGGACAACCATTGAGAGGGACATTCATGGTAGAATGTGTATAATACGGTCTCCATGAGTAGTAAGTGATGAATAAAGAGACATGGTCCATAAGTACACAATGAACCAATATCTGGTCTAGCATAAATCAAAGCTGAGGAAATCCTTAACCCTAGTGGCTTTACCATGGTATCAGATACTGACACAACACCAGAGGCCAACTAAAGACTTACACATCCATCTGTTAAATATACAGTATACACATTCCACCCTATACATTTTGATGTAGTTCTTAAGGTGAATTTTCCAATCTAAAATATTTAATCACTGTATGGATTGCCAAATTAAGTGATATGAATTGTTTCAGAACATACAACTTTCATTTAACAATTTGCTGAAATGACAAATCAAACTAAAGCCGATTATAATGGCTTTACAAATATTATAATGAAGCCCCCCCCAATAAATCATGAAACTATGTTGTGGACAATTGTTTTATTTTGGAAGCTGATACAAGTAACTTAGCAGGCAGACTTTTTTAAATTGCATTAAAAAAATGTGTGTGGGGGGGGAGAAGTACAGTATATTATAAACAAAAACTTAATAAATAGCATTACAATTCAGGTGACTCAGACTTGTAATTTGGATAAGTTTTCCATGATCATCACTCTTCGATTTCACCAGGTTGGCGAATGTCGTCTATCTTCAGAATCATTTTAACCACTTGTGTAGCCAAAGAAATCTGTTGCTTCTTGCCAATCAAGGTCTCTATAACATGTTGCTGCTTCATATCTATGGGGAAAATATAAACAGATTTAACAGAAACTCACATCAGAAAAGCTGTATTTATACTTGCTAAACTTAGTAAAGCAATAAAAAAAAAAAAACAAGTCAAAATTAAACTCATGAGATTTTAAAACCACTTTGCAATTTACTTCAATTAAAATGTACAGAGTCTTTATTTACACTGAGTTACCAGCTCCTACTGAGCATGTGCAAGAATTCAGACTATGCGTATATGCATTTATGATTGGCTGCAACATGAAACAGGAGTGGAAATAGACAACTGAAAATTGTCAGAAAAACAAAAAAAAAAAACAAAAAAAAAACAGACTACTAAATGAAAGCACAAATTAAGTTATTTTTGTAACGCATTTGTTTAATATGCAAATCTACTGTAGTTACTTCACTTACCATTTGTTCCCTTATTCAAGCAATCAATGCCAAGTGCTGAGTTGCCGTCTTTCACTTGCTTTGCTCTAACTTCAGCCATAGTTTGGATTGGATTCAAACCACTGTTCTCTGCAAGTGACATTGGAATAATTTCGAGGGCATCAGCAAAGGCTCTCATAGCATACTGCTCCAATGATGGGCACTGTAGAGAAGTGAAAATAGTTTACAAAATGAGAAGTCTGCTGTGATGCAAATATGATTTTAAGTACGGAGACTGACATTTTAATGCCAACTACATTAGTTTAACATCTTTGGTGAGAGAAAAACCCAGTGAATGACTGGCTTACTTTTTTACTGTATTAAAAAGGGGTTTCTTTACGTATTACAATAAAAGTGTTGACTGAATGTTAAAATTAAACTTTTATAGTTCAGATCATGCAATTTTAAAAAGAGACTTTTCAAGTCACTTCTGTTAAACATACTTCAATTCGTATTTATTTTTGTATAGCTAGGTAGGCCCAGAAGCAGAACGGTAATGCTGGGGGTTACAAACACACATGCATCTTATGTGTTCAGCTAGGTCCCAGCAATGCATTGCTGCTCTGGGGTTGATATGAAAACAGTGGTGCAATGATAAAATGCTCAGCCACAAATGATTTTCCGTTTGTATTTTTGAAGGCCATTTAATGTTCTGTTATAGCATTGCGATTGTGAACATAATGTCATTAACATAGCATTTTCCAAACTGGTAACTATTGACGAGACTTTAATGTGTGTGAGTAACCTTGGTTTGTTTAGTGATGCCACTCTCAACCTAACATTACAGTGAGTATGAAAAACTCACATGCAAGTTCTCAAACAGAAAAACAAAACAAAACAAAAAAAAAACAAGTTTCGTTCAAATCTGAAATGTGCCACACTGCAATTTAAATGTCCCTCAAATTCTTTTAACATAAAAGGAATAATTGATATGTCCTCTCTTGTGGCAGGAATAATTAAAGAGACAGTAAAGTAAAAATAAAAAAATGATTCAGATAACTAATGCAATTTTAAAAACTTTCTAGTGTACTTTTATTATCAAACTTGCCTTGTTCTCTTGGAATCATTTGTTGAAAAGCACATATACATACGCTTAACAGCAATGCTGTGGCTACACACATTTGTCTCTTATTGGCTCACCAGATGTATTCAGATACCTCCAAGCAGGGGGTTAATTAGGTAGCTTGTAGGTTTAATTTTAGCTTTAGTGTAGAGATCAGCCTCCTCCCTGACCCCCCTTAAACAGCTCTATTCCCTCCCCCACCTTAAAATTGTCACAAGTACTGGCAGAAAGTCTGCCAGTATTAGGATCCCCCCTAACACCTTCAAACACGCCCTCTAATCCTCCCCTCTCTACTTATTTGCCACTATCTTTAGTTACTGGCAGCTGCCTGCCAGTACCCAGTTTGTTAGAAAATGTTCAATTTTTTTTTGAAAATAAATGTCCCATTTTTTTCTGCAGTGTAGCTGCCCCCCCCTTCAATACCCCCCCCCTGGTCCCTTTCTGTTAATGGTCCCCCTCACTGCCCCTCCTTCCCCCTCAATGATGCAGTTTTTTTTCTATACCCTGTAGCGTGGCCAAGCGGTCCCACCCACTCCCGCCCTCCTCCAGTGATGGGCCGCCCACAAACCTCCCTCCTTACGCTCCTCCCACCCACCAACGATCGGCACCACCGATGTCAGATGCAGAGAGCCACACTTTGCAAAATCTATTTCTGCAGTGCCCCACTCGTGGGGCATGCAGATAGTGTGAGAAGCCCAGGACTGCAGCAACGTACAGGGTAGGGAGTGCTTTTGCTTCTTCTTCTGGTCCTTAAGGGCATAACTACCAGCGCCGTACAAGGTACGGCGCTGGTCATTAAGGGGATAAAATCCTTTTTGATCAGAGGTTTTAAAAAACAAACAGGAGCACAATTCCCAGATATATTTACCTGATCAGCAGCCAGGTTCACCGCCAATGCACAAGAGATTTCTGAAGCTCCACCACCATAAACAATACGATTATCTCGCACTAGGTTGCGAATGACACACAAAGCATCATGTAGGGAACGCTTTGCTTCTTCAATGATCTTTAAGACAAAAGTTTAAATCGTCAGCAAACCTATAGTGTTACAGGATTCAAAACTGATCACAAAACTACCAAAACATGTAATGCATAAAGATAAAAATTATGGAAACACAATGCTAGCCATTTAAGCTTGGGAGCAATTCCTAAAAAAATCTGCATTTCATTTAGGCTGAGAGGATTAATACTTGTGGGTTTTCAACACATACCATTTTGTTTCCTCCTCGGATAAAAATAGTTACAGCTCTTGAATTCTTGCACTGCTCAATAACAAGCATTTTATCCTTGGTTGTACCAAATGAAATTTCTTTGACAATACCAGCATAGCCAAGTTTCTCAGGTGTTAGCTCACAAAATCGTGGAACAATACGACCTCCTGTTGCAATAGCTATTAACTGGGGGAGAAGACAAGGGAGTAAGAAAATCACAAGTGGGTACAACCACATCACAGTGTTACAAATAAAATCAGAATGCAAATGGTTATAATGTTTTACCTCTATTTCAGGACCACCAACCCAACGAACTGCTGGTAGCTCATTTTGCAGTAATAAATGATTTGCTTCATCATCAAATCCCCACTGACATATAGCAAGATTTGCTCCAGTATCCTTTATCTGTAAATTAAGAAAACATGTTGCAAATATCATAAGATATGGTAAGCAAATTCAAAATAACAGGTTGAAGGCTTGAAAAAAATAAACTGTTCTAAAATGACATAATATCCGTTGGATAACAAGTCCATCAGGAGCAAATATTGCAGTTTTTACAGCAAATGAAGGCAATACACTTCACCATAAAGTCAGTGTTAAACTAAATGATCTTTTATTTAGTCAAAACAAACAAGCTGCTAGGTCTACTTAGCTGTTTTGAATTCTCAGAACTTGAAAGAAATATAACCAATAACAATCTTACCTGTTTTACCATTTCAAGAAACTTTTCCTTCTCATATTTTTGAAGTGATTTGTAGTCCTCTACAGATGTTACATCCAGCTTATGTTTTGTCTTGGGCTTTGGTGGTTCAAATGGGCAAGTTAGGATTGCTATTTTAGCATCTTTAACTTCCTAAAAAATATTAAGTTGTACAGATTAAAAAACAAATTATATACCCAACATCAGGGCCGCTACTAGAAATTTTGGGGCCCCTGACTTAACCATTGATCCCCCCCCCGACATGTGCAATTTTTGACCAAGTGACTAAAACGTATATGCACTTTAATTCTTAAGTGTATTTAAACTTGGAAATGTTGTAAAGGTAGTAACATACAAACACAGACACTCATACACTGAAACACTCACACATAAGGATTCACATATAGACACTCTAGCAGACACTCAAAGAAACACTCAGTCAAAAAACACCCAGACAGACACTCAGCACTTGTTTACATTAACCCGACAAGTAATGAGGTAAACTACAGTTTTGTTAAAAAAAAAAAAAAAAAAAAAAAAAAAAAAAAGGAGATTTAGAAAACAAAATATGGAGTTTAACTTCTGATTATCTTTTGGAAAGGAAGATGCCAACTAAATGATGACGACAACAGCATGCAGTGGCTGAAAGGAAGGGCCCTGAACTGCCTAAACAATTTAAAGGTTAAATGGTGGATTGGTGACTTCCGGAAAGGTCTCAGTCTCAAAGTATGTAGAAAGATGTGAATAATCAGTAAGGTCAAAATGTCCTAAAAAGGAACAGACAATGGACACATACACATAACACACACAAACTCAAACTTGCACATACACCCAAGGAAACACTGACAGAGACAGCTTTAGAAAACACACAAAGGCACACACACACACAAAAAACACAAAGACATCCACAGAGAGAGACAACCACATAAAACACAGAAAGACATACATACACACCCTCACTGAGACATTCACAGAAAACAGACATACATACACACACACACCCATCCACAGAAAATACACAAAGACAAACATACACGCACCCTCAGAGGCACCCATAGAAAAAGCTCAAAGACATGCACACACCCTCAGAGACCCACAGACAATGCACAAAGACATACACACCCACCCACAGAAAGGGGAAAAAAAAAAACAAACACACACACACACAGAGACACAAACCAAAGCACAAAGACAAACAGACACCCACAGGAGGAAACATTTATGCACCTTGCATCCCCAAAATCAACAGTGTGCGACATGCATGATAAAAAAAAAAGGAAATTTATGCTTACCTGATAAATTTATTTCTTTTACGATATGACGAGTCCACGGATTTCATCCTTACTTTTGGGATTACGCCTCCTGGTCAGCAGGAGGGGGCAAAGAGCACCACAGCAGAGCTGTATATATAGCTCCTCCCTTCCCTCCCACTCCAGTCATTCGACCGAAGTTAGGAAGAGAAAGGAAAAGCCAAAGGTGCAGAGGTGACTGAAGTTTAACAAAAAATAAATAAATACCTGTCTTAGAAATGACAGGGTGGGCTGTGGACTCATATCGTAAAATAAATAAATTTATCAGGTAAGCATAAATTTCCTTTTACAAGATATGACGAGTCCACGGATTTCATCCTTACTTATGGGATACAATACCAAAGCTATAGGACACGGATGAAAGGGAGGGACAAGACAGGAACCTAAACGGAAGGCACCACTGCTTGAAGAACCTTTCTCCCAAAAACAGCCTCTGACGAGGCAAAAGTATCAAATTTGTAAAAAATGTGGAGAAGACCAAGTTGCAGCCTTGCAAATCTGTTCAACAGAAGCATTTTTAAATGCCCATGAGGAAGCCACAGCCCTAGTAGAATGATCTGTAATTCTTTCAAGAGGCTGCTGTCCAGCAGTCTCATATGCAAAACGGATGATACTCTTCAGCTAAAAAGAAAAGAGGTAGCCGTAGCTTTCTGGCCCCTACGTTTTCCAGAAAAAACAACAACAACAAATAATTAAGATGATTGACAAAATTCTTTAGTCGCCTGCAAGTAAAACTTCAGGGCGCGGACCACGTCCAAGTTATGTAACAGAAGCTCCTTATTAGAAGGAGGATTAGGACACAAGGAAGGAACAATTTCCTGATTAATATTCTTATTATAAAACAACCTTAGGAAGGAAACCAAGTTTGGTACGTAACACCACCTTATCAGAATGGAAAATAAGATAAGGAGAATCACATTGTAAAGCAGAAAGCTCAGAAACTCTGAGCAGAAGAAATAGCAACAAAAAATAAAACCTTCCAAGATAACTTAATATCTATGGAATGCATGGGTTCAAACGGAACCCCTTGAAGAACTAAATTCAAACTCGAAGGCGGAGCAATTGGTCTAAACACAGGCTTGATTCTAGTCAGACAAAAAGATTGAACGTCTGGAACATCTGCCAGACGTTTGCGTAGCAAAATAGACAAAGAAGAAATCTGTCCCTTTAAGGAACTTGCTGACAACCCTTTCTCCAATCCTTCTTTGAGAAAAGATAAACCCTACTCCATGAGTAGACCTTGGATTTGCACCTTATGGTAAATCTTTAGGATAACAGGCTTACGTGCCTGAATCAAGGTATCAATGACCTAATCAGAGAACCCTCGCTTAGATAAAATCAAGTGTTCCATCATCCAAATCTAGTTTCTCTGCAGCTGACTGCTTGGAGATTGAAGGGTCCCTGAATGAGAAGGTCCTGCCTCAATGGAAGCTGCCACGGGGGCAGAGAGGACATGTCGACCAGATCGGCATACCAAGTCCTGTGAGGCCACGCAGGAGCGATGAGAATCACAGAAGCCCTCTCCTGTTTGATCCCAGCAATCACCCTAGGGAAGGAGAGCAAACGGTGGAAACACAAGCTAGGTTGAACGACCAAGGCACTGCCAAGGCATCAGTTCGGCCTGAGGATCCCTGGATCCGTATCCTGGGAGCTTGGAGTTCTGACGAGATGCCATAAGATCCAGCTCCGGTCTGCCCCATCTGAGAATCAGAGTGGCAAAGACCTCCGGATGGAATTCCCATTCCCCCGGATGAAACGTCTGTCTGCTCAAAAAATCCGCTTCCCAGTTGTCCACTCCTGGGATGTAGATTGCTGACAGATAATAGTGAGCCTCCGCCCACCGAATTATCTTGGATACTCCTTGTTCCTCCCTGATGATTGATGTAAGCCACAGTCGTGATGTTGTCTGACTGAAAACTGATTAATTTGGCCGAAGCCAACTGAGGCCAAGCCTGAAGCGCATTGAATATTGCTCTCAATTGCAGAATATTGATTGGAAGTAGAGACTCCAACCGAGTCCACACACCCTGAGCCTTCAGGGAATTCCAGACTGCACCCCAACCTAGTAGACTGGCGTCCGTTGTCACTATCACCCATGAGGGTCTGCGGAAGCACGTCCCTTGGGACAGATGATCCGGCGACAACCACCAAAGAGTCTCCTGTCTCCTGATCTGAGGAGACAAATTTGCATAATCTCTATTCCACTGCCTGAGCATGCTCAGTTGTAGCGGTCTGAGATGAAAACGAGCAAACGGAATGATGTCCATTGCCGCCACCATCAATCCAATTTACCTCCATGCACTGAGCCACTGACGGCCGAGGATTGGACTGAAGGGCTCAGCATGTATTCAGAATCTTTAACTTTCTGACTTCCGTCAAGAAAATCTTCATGGATATAGGATCTATTAGAGTTCTCAAGAAAGGAACCCTTGTCTGTGGAATTAGTGAACTCTTTTCAAGATTCACCTTCCACCCGTGAGTCCTCAGAAAGGACAGAACCATGTCTGTATGAGATTGTCAGTTAATAAGATGCCTGGATCAGAATATCGTCCAGATAAGGCGCCACTACAATGCCCCGCGGTCTGAGAACCGCCAGTAGAGACCCTAGAACCTTTGTGAAAATCCTGGGTGCTGTGGCCAACCCGAAGGGAAGAGCCACGAACTGAAAATGTTTGTCCAGGAAGGCAAACCTTAGGAACTGGTGATCTCTGTGGATAGGAATATGAAGATATGCATCCTTTAAGACCACGTTAGTCATATATTGACCCTCTTGGATCAATGGAAGAATTGTCCGAATAGTCTCCATCTATGAGAAACTTGTTTAGACTCTTGAGATCTAAAATGGGTCGGAACGGTCCCTCTTTTTTGGGAACCACGAAAAGATTTGAGTAAAACCCCTGCCCCTGTATTGGAATGGGACGAATTACTCCCATAGTGGAGAGGTCAAGAACGCCTCTTTTTATCTGATCTACAGACAATTGTGAAAGAAGAAACCTCCCCCTTGGGAGAGAATTTTTGAATTACAGTTGATACCCTTGGGACACGATCCTGAAGTCTCTTATCCAAGCCTGGACAAAGAGAAAATCTGCCCCCTACTAGATCCGGTCCCGGATCAGGGGCCGCCCCTTCATGCTTTTTTGGGAGCAGCAGTGGGCTTCTTGGGTTGTTTACCCTTGTTCCAAGCCAGGTTGGGTCTCCAGATTGACTTGGCTTGTGCAAAATTCCCTTCCTGTTTAACGGAAGAGGGGACTCCCTTGAAATTTCGAAAGGAACGAAAATTATTCCGTTTACCCCTTTGTTTAGCTGCTTTATCCTGAAGTAGGAGATGACCCTTACCTCACGTAATGTCAGAAATGATTTCTTTCAAATCAGGCCCGAATAGGGTCTTTTCCTTGAAAGGAATAGCCAAAAGCTTAGATTTAGAGGACACATCCGCAGACCAAGAGTTTAACCATAAAGCTCTACGCGCTAAAATGGCAAATCCTGCATTTTTTGCCGCCAGCTTGGCGATCTGAAAGGCGGCATCCATAATAAAAGAATTAGCCAGCTTAAGGGCCTTAAGTCTATCTAGTATTTCCTCTAAAAGGAGTCTGTCTTAAGAGAGTCTTCTAAGGCGTCAAACCAAAAAGCAGCCGCAGTTGTAACTGGTACAATACAAGCCGTCGGTTGTAACAGAAAACCCTGATGAATAAATAGCTTTTTAAGAAGACCCTCCAACTTTTTGATCTTTGAAAGCACAACTGTCCTCAATAGGAATAGTTGTACGCTTAGCCAGGGTAGATATAGCTCCCTCCACCTTAGGGACTGTTTGCCAAGAATCCCGAACAGTGTCAGCTATAGGATACATTTTCTTAAAATTAGGAGAAGGCGAGAACGGGATACCTGGTCTTTCCCATTCCCGCGTAATAATTTCCGAAATTCTCTTAGGAACCGGAAACACATCAGAATAAGAAGGAACCTCTAAGTATTTTGTCCATTTTACACAATTTCTCTGGTGGTACCACAATAGAGTCACAGTCATCCAGAGTCGCTAAAACCTCCCAAAGTAACAGGCGGTGTGCAAGCTTAAATCTGAAGGACATGGCGTCCGAGTCTGTCTGAGGTAACACACTCCCCGAGTTTGAAAGTTCCCCTCAGACAGAAGTTCCCTACCCCCCAAATCAGATCCCTGGGAGGGCACATCGGAGATAGCCATCAAAGCGTCAGAAGTCGCAGGAACCAAAGTGGTTTCTGTCCTGCTGCGTTTGCCCTGTAACACTGGCAACTTGGATAAAACTTCTGTAAGGGCGGATGACATAACTGCAGCCATATCCTGCAGTGTAAATGAAGTGGACGCGGCTGAGGAACACGGCGTCGCTTGGGTGGGCGTTAAAGGTTCTGGCGCTTGGGGAGAAAGTTGCGGCATACCCCGATTCTCATCAGTCTGAGAAGTATCCTTAGACATACTTGCATTAAAGAAAATTTGTTCTTTACATTGTAAAGCCCTTTCAGTACAGGGAGGGACAAAAAGTAATAGGGGGGTTCCACATTGGAATCTAAACACATAGAACAGGTACTTTCCTGAAGTTCAGCCATGTTAAACTAGCAATATTGGTTGTTTTTTACTTGATATAATTAACTTTGAAAGTCAAAGCTTATATGAAAATTTTTGAAATAAAACAAGCCTACTGTGTCTTTAAAAAAAAAAAAAAAACGCAATAATTTTTCTGCTTGCAACAATAATTATTTTTGCAACAATAGAGAGCACCATACAAGACTTAGCAAATATTGCTCCATTTGTCCAGTTCAGCTATGCATAAACTATACACACACACAATAGCAAGGACACTATAAAGGCAAGCTCCTCAATTGTCTTTATTACTTAAGATACCTTGTAAGTCAGTATCAATATGTTGTCTATTTATGAGAAGTGGTGCTAGCATTTGGTGCAAAACTTGTGTAAACAATTGGGATTAGGTTCCCTAGAGAGAAATGCTCGTATAGCACTCTTTGTCCAGACTGATTGTAAGGCAAGGTAAATTTGTTAAACTATAGCTTTTATTAAACTTTTTAAAAAAGATGGGTCAACACAAACATTTAAAATCACTCTCTTATATAGCTGAGATGAATAAACAGATCTATTAATTATTGATCTGGCCTTTATAGCATAAACTTATCAGTTCTCACTGGTTTATATCCACCAGTTTGGATTGTATGGGGTGGTGAATAACAGGTGGATTGTGCATGTAAATGGTATTTCTCTACAGTAGTTTGATAAATTTGACAGATTGTCAAATTGTGCAATTGGAATAGAGATAAATTAATTATGAGTAGTTAGCTCCCATTTAAAGGGAAATTTTATAAATTCACTAATGAGAAGTGAGAGTGATCTTCTGACTATATCAATTGTACTAAATGATATACTATAGTTTGACTTGGTTTTTAAACTGTGACTGATATAAATTGAATACCACAGTATTGCTTCAGTTATCTTTCCATCTATGCCACATATAAATAAGTTGCCTGGCTAAGTGCTTGTATAGTAATATATAGTATATGCCTGAATAGGCTGCTTATTACTGTAAAATGGCACTTGTTATAGGTCATCAATATGGTTGTGCCAGTGCAGGTGTTTTTTTTACAGTTTATGCTTACATATCAGTGTAATTACACTTGTTCTGAGCATTTAGATGGATATACTAGAAATATGTACAATGTACAATATATATTATTCATTGTGTTACAATTTAGTAACATATGCTCAGAGTTTAATAAAATTGCAGTTTTGCTTTCACTTCTAAGTATAAATACATTGTATATCATGCATGTATTGCTCTGAATATAACAGTAATGTAAGTATTATACCATCACTTTGCGTATCTTAATGTTTATTTTTTGGTGTGTAACAGTAATGTAAGTATTATACCATCACTTTTGGTATAAATACTTTATCTTAATGTTTGTTTTTTAGTGTATGGTATATGCTTTAAAAGACTATTACTTTTGATTTGGATGGCACTTATTTTGAGCAATCTCTCTTTTGTGCTTGACATATAGTATTCATATCAGTGTTAATATAATGTGCACTTTATTCTTGCATTAACGTTGCCATCATCAAACTCTTTCCCTTATTATATATTGTGTGAATGTCAGCTGATAATAAATGCTTCATCCAGGTAGCACTTGTTACCGTCGTAAAAATATTTCAGTTGTGTGAATTTGCACGCTATGTTTCCCAATACACAGGGAATGTACTTGTTAACTATGAGTACTTTTGCCGCAAATAAAAACTTGTTAAGTATGATTCAAACAATTGTTAAGTCCTGGGATGTAACAGGTGACCAATATTCCGTTATATCTGGTGGAATACAAAAAGATGATCGCATTAAGTTACCGGAACTGATCATACAAAGTGACGTTTTTAAATGCTATGCTTCAAGCCACTTTTTAGTAAATATTACATACAGTGAGTTTCTAGTGAATTTAATCACTGCTGAAGCTTATGTACACTGTTGCGGTCACTATAAAGTGTGCAAACGTATATAGGTTTTTGAATGCTAGTTGTGTGTTTAAAATCTTTGTGGAGAGCTTTACAAGCAGCCGGTCTCTAAAGAATTTGATTGCTGCTAGAGTGTACATACACCATTGTATAGCATTTGCTTGCGTATTAATCTTTCACCCTGTATCACTTAGTCTGTTTACATTCATACATTACTTTATGTTTTCATGCACACTGTTTAAGATTTACTGCTGTGCCACTGCAAATAAGTTATTAAGTTGAATTATACTTAAAAGGGACAGTCTAGTCAAAATTAAACTTTCATGATTCAGATAGGGCATGCAATTTTAAACAACTTTCCAATTTACTTCTATTATCAAATTTGCTCTATTCTTTAGATATCCTTTGTTGAAGAAATAGCAATGCACATGTGTGAGCCAATCACACAAGGCCTCTAGGTGCAGCAACCAATCAGCAGCTACTGAGCATATCTAGATATGCTTTTCAGAAAGTGATATCAAGATAATGAAGCAAATTAGATAATAGAAGTAAATTAGAATGTTGTTTAAAATTACATGCTCTTTCTAAATCACGAAAGAAAAAAATTGGCTTTCATGTCCCTTTAAGTTTTTATTTGCTGCAAAAGTACTCAGTTAACAAGTACATACCCTGTATAGTGGGAAACATAGCGCGCACATTCACACAACAGAAATATTTTTACAATGACGGTAACAAGTGCTACCTGGATGTAGCATTTACTATCAGCTGACACAATATATAAGGGAAAGAGTTTGATGATGGTAACGTTAATGCAAGAATAAAGTGCACATTATATTAACACCGATATGGATACTATGTCAAGCAAAAAAGAGAGATTGCTCAAAATAAGTGTCATCCAAATCAAAAGTAATAACAGCCTTTTAAAGCATATACCATACACTAAAAAACATTGATACGTTAAGTATTTACACCAAAAGTGATGGTATAATACTTACATCACTGTTATATTAAGAGCAATACATGCATGATATACAATGTATTTTTACTTAGAAGTGAAAGCAAAACAACTGCAATTTTATTAAACTCTGTGCATTCATTGTGTTACAATTTAGTAACATATGATCAGAGTACATTGTATTACTAGTATATCCATCTAAATGCTCAGAACAAGTGTAATTACACTGATATGTCATCATAAACTGTAAAAAACGCCTGCACTGGCACAACCATATTGATGACCTATAACAAGTGCCATTTTACAGTAATAAGCAGCCTATTCAGGCATATACTATATATTACTATACAAGCACTTAGCCAGGCAACTTATTTATATGTGGCATAGATGGAAAGATAACTGAAGCAATACTGTGGTATTCAATTTATATCAGTCACAGTTTAAAAACCAACAGTCAAACTATAGTATATCATTTAGTACAATTGATATAGTCAGAAGATCACTCTCACTTCACATTAGTGAATTTATTAAATTTCCCTTTAAATGGGAGATAACTACTCAGAATTAATTTATCTTTACTCAAATTGCACAACTTACAGTTTATTCATCTCAGCTATATATGATAGAGTGATTTAAAATGTTTGTGTTGACCAATCTTTTAAAAAGTTTAATAAAAGCTATATTTTAACAAAATTTACCTTGCCTCTACAATCAGTCTGGGCAAAGAGTGCTATACAAGCATTTCTCTCAAGGGAACCTAATCCCAATTGTTCCCACAGCTATGCATAAAGTTTAACAAAACTCTTGACACTTGCACCTCGCCACAGTTCTGCTGCGGCGCCTACCTGCCCCCAGAAAAACACTGAATCTTCTGTGAGCGGCGCTCCCAAGTCTATTTGTGAACTTGTATACACAAACTGACTTAAGCCACACCGGAGCCCAGAGACCTGCTGGCGATCGAGGCTCCAGATGACTACTGCGCGGCTGAGCGCGCGAAACCAGGCCCCGTCCATCGTGAGCGTAACTCAAGTCTAACAGAGACACCGCATGGGAAGAAAAAAACAAAATTTATGCTTACCTGATAAATTCCTTTCTCCTGTAGTGTGGTCAGTCCACGGGTCATCATTACTTCTGGGATATTAACTCCTCCCCAACAGGAAGTGCAAGAGGATCACCCAGCAGAGCTGCTATATAGCTCCTCCCCTCTACGTCACACCCAGTCATTCGACCGAGAACCAACGAGAAAGGAGAAGCCAAAGGGTGCAGTGGTGACTGGAGTATAATTTACAAATTTAGACCTGCCATAAAAACAGGGCGGGCCGTGGACTGACCACACTACAGGAGAAAGGAATTTATCAGGTAAGCATAAATTTTGTTTTCTCCTGTTAAGTGTGGTCAGTCCACAGGTCATCATTACTTCTGGGATACCAATACCAAAGCTAAAGTACACGGATGACGGGAGGGACAGGCAGGCTCTTTATACAGAAGGAACCACTGCCTGAAGAACCTTTCTCCCAAAAACAGCCTCCGAAGAAGCAAAAAAGTGTCAAATTTGTAAAATTTGGAAAAAGTATGAAGAGAAGACCAAGTTGCAGCCTTGCAAATCTGTTCAACAGAGGCCTCGTTCTTAAAGGCCCAAGTGGAAGCCACAGCTCTAGTAGAATGAGCTGTAATCCTTTCAGGAGGTTGCTGTCCAGCAGTCTCATAGGCTAAATGTATTATGCTACGAAGCCAAAAAGAGAGAGAGGTAGCCGAAGCTTTTTGACCTCTCCTCTGACCAGAATAAACGACAAACAGGGAAGACGTTTGTCGAAAATCCTTAGTTGCCTGTAGATAAAATTTCAGGGCACGGACTACATCTAGATTTTGTAGAAGACGTTCCTTCTTCGAAGAAGGATTAGGACACAAAGATGGAACAACAATCTCTTGATTGATATTCCTGTTAGTGACCACCTTAGGTAAGAACCCAGGTTTAGTACGCAGAACTACCTTGTCAGAATGAAAAATCAGATAAGGAGAATCACAATGTAAGGCAGATAACTCAGAGACTCTTCGAGCCGAGGAAATAGCCATTAAAAACAGAACTTTCCAAGATAACAGCTTGATATCAATGGAATGAAGGGGTTCAAACGGAACACCCTGTAAAACATTAAGAACTAAGTTCAAACTCCATGGTGGAGCAACAGTTTTAAACACAGGCTTGATCCTAGCCAAAGCCTGACAAAAAGCTTGAACGTCCGGAACCTCTGACAGACGTTTGTGTAAAAGAATGGACAGAGCTGAAATCTGTCCCTTTAAGGAACTAGCGGATAAACCCTTTTCTAAACCTTCTTGTAGAAAGGACAATATCCTAGGAATCCTAACCTTACTCCATGAGTAACTCTTGGATTCGCACCAATATAAGTATTTACGCCATATTTTATGGTAAATCTTTCTGGTAACAGGCTTCCTAGCCTGTATTAAGGTATCAATTACTGACTCAGAAAAACCACGTTTTGATAAAATCAAGCGTTCAATTTCCAAGCAGTCAGCTACAGAGAAATTAGATTTTGATGTTTGAAGGGACCCTGGATCAGAAGGTCCTGTCTCAGAGGCAGAGACCAAGGTGGACAGGATGACATGTCCACTAGATCTGCATACCAAGTCCTGCGTGGCCACGCAGGCGCTATTAGAATCACCGATGCTCTCTCCTGTTTGATTCTGGCAATCAATCGAGGAAGCATCGGGAAGGGTGGAAACACATAAGCCATCCCGAAGGTCCAAGGTGCTGTCAAAGCATCTATCAGAACCGCTCCCGGATCCCTGGATCTGGACCCGTAACAAGGAAGCTTGGCGTTCTGTCGAGACGCCATGAGATCTCTCTCTGGTTTGCCCCAACGTCGAAGTATTTGGGAAAAAACCTCCGGATGAAGTTCCCACTCCCCCGGATGAAAAGTCTGACGACTTAGGAAATCCGCCTCCCAGTTCTCCACTCCCGGGATGTGGATTGCTGACAGGTGGCAAGAGTGAGACTCTGCCCAGCGAATTATCTTTGATACTTCCATCATTGCTAGGGAGTTTCTTGTCCCTCCTTGATGGTTGATGTAAGCTACAGTCGTGATGTTGTCCGACTGAAACCTGATGAACCCCCGAGTTGTTAACTGGGGCCAAGCCAGAAGGGCATTGAGAACTGCTCTCAATTCCAGAATGTTTATTGGCAGGAGACTCTCCTCCTGAGTCCATGGTCCCTGAGCCTTCAGAGAATTCCAGACAGCGCCCCAACCTAGTAGGCTGGCGTCTGTTGTTACAATTGTCCAATCTGGCCTGCTGAATGGCATCCCCCTGGACAGATGTGGCCGAGAAAGCCACCATAGAAGAGAATTTCTGGTCTCTTGATCCAGAGTAGGGGACAAGTCTGAGTAATCCCCATTCCACTGACTTAGCATGCACAATTGCAGCGGTCTGAGATGTAGGCGTGCAAAGGGGACTATGTCCATTGCCGCTACCATTAAGCCGATCACCTCCATGCATTGAGCCACTGACGGGTGTTGAATGGAATGAAGGACACGGCATGCATTTTGAAGCTTTGTTAACCTGTCTTCTGTCAGGTAGATCTTCATTTCTACAGAATCTATAAGAGTCCCCAAGAAGGGAACTCTTGTGAGTGGAAAGAGAGAACTCTTTTCGTTCACCTTCCATCCATGCGACCTTAGAAATGCCAGTACTAACTCTGTATGAGACTTGGCAGTTTGAAAGCTTGAAGCTTGTATCAGAATGTCGTCTAGGTACGGAGCTACCGAAATTCCTCGCGGTCTTAGTACCGCCAGAAGAGCACCCAGAACCTTTGTGAAGATTCTTGGAGCCGTAGCCAATCCGAATGGAAGAGCTACAAACTGGTAATGCTTGTCTAGGAAGGCAAACCTTAGATACCGGTAATGATCCTTGTGAATCGGTATGTGAAGGCAAGCATCCTTTAAATCCACTGTGGTCATGTACTGACCCTTTTGGATCATGGGTAAGATTGTCCGAATAGTTTCCATTTTGAACGATGGAACTCTTAGGAATTTGTTTAGGATCTTTAAATCCAGGATTGGCCTGAAGGTTCCCTCTTTTTTGGGAACCACAAACAGATTTGAGTAAAACCCCTGTCCGTGTTCCGACCGCGGAACCGGATGGATCACTCCCATTAGTAAAAGATCTTGTACACAGCTTAGAAACGCCTCTTTCTTTATTTGGTTTGTTGACAACCTTGACAGATGAAATCTCCCTTTTGGGGGAGAGGATTTGAAGTCCAGAAGATATCCCTGAGATATGATCTCTAACGCCCAGGGATCCTGAACATCTCTTGCCCAAGCCTGGGCGAAGAGAGAAAGTCTGCCCCCCACTAGATCCGTTCCCGGATCGGGGGCCCTCAATTCATGCTGTCTTAGGGGCAGCAGCAGGTTTCCTGGCCTGCTTGCCCTTGTTCCAGGACTGGTTAGGTCTCCAGCCTTGTCTGTAGCGAGCAACAGCTCCTTCCTGTTTTGGTGCAGAGGAAGTTGATGCTGCTCCTGCCTTGAAATTACGAAAGGAACGAAAATTAGACTGTCTAGCCTTAGGTTTGGCTCTGTCTTGAGGCAGGGCATGGCCTTTACCTCCTGTAATGTCAGCGATAATTTTTCAACCCGGGCCCGAATAAGGTCTGCCCTTTGAAAGGTATGTTAAGTAATTTAGATTTAGAAGTAACGTCAGCTGACCAGGATTTTAGCCACAGTGCTCTGCGTGCCTGAATGGCGAATCCGGAATTCTTAGCCGTAAGTTTAGTTAAATGTACTACGGCATCCGAAATAAATGAATTAGCTAGCTTAAGTGTCTTAAGCTTGTTTGAAATCTCATCTATAGTTATTGAGTCAAGAGTCTCTTCCAGAGACTCGGACCAAAAAGCGGCCGCGGCCGTGACCGACGCAATACATGCAAGGGGTTGCAATATAAAACCTTGTTGAACAAACATTTTCTTAAGGTAACCCTCTAATTTTTTATCCATTGGATCTGAAAAGGCACAGCTATCCTCCACCGGGATAGTGGTACGCTTAGCCAGAGTAGAAACCGCTCCCTCCACCTTAGGGACCGTCTGCCATAAGTCCCGTGTGGTGGCGTCTATTGGAAACATTTTTCTAAACACAGGAGGGGGGGGGGGGGGAAAGGGTACACCGGGCCTATCCCACTCCTTAGTAATGATCTCTGTAAGCCTCTTAGGTATAGGAAATACGTCAGTACTCGCCGGTACCGCATAGTATCTATCCAGCCTACATAATTTCTCTGGGATTGCAACGGTGTTACAATCATTCAGAGCTGCTAATACCTCCCCCCTAACAGTACACGGAGGTTTTCGAGTTTAAACTTAAAATTAGAAATGTCTGAATCCATTCTATTGGGATCAGAACCGTCACCTGCAGATTGAAGCTCTCCGTCCTCATGTTCAGCATACTGTGACGCAGTATCAGACATGGCCCTATTATCAACAGCGCACTCTGTTCTAACCCCAGAGTGATCACGCTTACCTCTAAGTTCTGGTAATTTAGCCAAAACTTCAGTCATAACATTAGCCATATCCTGTAATGTGATTTGTAATGGCCGCCCTGATGTACTTGGCTCTACAATATCACGCACCTCCCGAGCGGGAGATGCAGGTACTGACACGTGAGGCGAGTTAGTCGGCATAACTCTCCCCTCGTTGTTTGGTGAATGATGTTCAATTTGTACAGATTGACTTTTATTTAAAGTAGCATCAATGCAATTAGTACATACATTTCTATTGGGCTCCACTTTGGCTTTAGCACATATAGCACAGAGATATTCCTCTGAGTCAGACATGTTTAACACACTAGCAATTAAACTAGCAACTTGGAAATACTTTTCAAAGCAATTTACAAATAATATGAAAACGTACTGTGCCTTTAAGAAGCACAGAAAAAAAAGTTTGACAGTTGAGAAATAATAAACTTGAGAAACTATAACATCAAATTCTTTCCGGTAAAAACACAATTTTAGCAAAGGATTGCCCCCATTAGCAACCCTGAATAGCAGAAAAAAAGTGCAGAAAATCACAGTCAGTCACAATCTCACAGCTCTGCTGTGAGTGATTACCTCCCTCAAATTAACTTTTGAAGACCCCTGAGCTCTGTAGAGACGAACCGGATCATGCAGGTTAGACAAGAGACTTCTGACTGAATTTTCTGATGCGTAGCAAAAGTGCCAAAATAGGCCCCTCCCCCTCACACACAACAGTGAGGGAGATCAGTAAACTGTCTTAAATGAAATAAAAACGACTGCCAAGTGGAAAAAACAGTGCCCAAAACAATTTTTCACCCAGTACCTCAGATAATTAAACGGTTTAACATGCCAGCAAAAACGTTTAACATCAAATAAATGAAATGTCATTAGAAAGCCTGTTGCTAGTTACTGCAAATTAGGCTAAAGTCTTATGCATACAGTATTATCCCAGTGAAGTGCCATTCCCCAGAATACTGAAGTGTAAATATACATACATGACAGCCTGATACCAGTTGCTACTACTGCATTTAAGGCTGAGCTTACATTATATCGGTATGGCAGAATTTTCTCAGTCAATTCCATTGTCAGAAAATAATATGCTGCTACATACCTCTTTGCAGGTTAACCTGCCCGCTGTCCCCTGATCTGAAGTTTACCTCACTCCTCAGATGGCCGAGAACAGCAATATGATCTTAACTACGCCGGCTAAAATCATACAAAAAACTCAGGTAGATTCTTCTTCAAATTCTACCAGAGAAGGAACAACACACTCCGGTGCTGTTATAAAATAACAAACTTTTGATTGAAGGTATAAAACTAAGTATAATCACCACAGTCCTCTCACACATCCTATCTATTAGTTGGGTGCAAGAGAATGACTGGGTGTGACGTAGAGGGGAGGAGCTATATAGCAGCTCTGCTGGGTGATCCTCTTGCACTTCCTGTTGGGGAGGAGTTAATATCCCAGAAGTAATGATGACCCGTGGACTGACCACACTTAACAGGAGAAATGTTGGTTTAACTCCCATAAACCAAATACAGAGAACCGCCAATGTGCCCCTCTTAAAACACACACTCCCCTGACCAGTTATAAGTTTCTACAGATAACGTTAGCCCTTGGGGAACAATCTGCATCTCCCAGCGTCAGCCCACAACACAGTATACTGAAACATTAGTTAACTGCACAAAAAACAGTTGATAGCACCCAAAACAAAAAGAAAGGGGAATTCCAGGTACACCATTTCATATTACACTGTGCACACCGATTACCCCTCCCCAGTACAGGGAATAAATGTCAGTTTGTTCTGATATATATAGTTTCCCCAGAAGCAAAAGACTGAATATACCTCAATGCTGACGGCAGCATAACACGGTTCCACGCACTGAAGATGTTCTTTTCACTACCTTCAACCAATCTGTGGGAACAAGCAGGATCTTAGATAATGTTCACTAAGATCATCAATATCAGGGCAGAAAATATGTCTCCATTCCTCTTGGGAAGTTATTGACCGACGATTTCTCCCTGAGAAAAATATTACTCACTGGTACCATTTTAAAAACAAAAAACCTCTTGATTGAAGAATCTAAACTAACACCTCACTTTACCTCTTCCTATCACTAACACAGGCAAAGAGAATGGCTGGAGTGGGAGGGAAGGGAGGAGCTATATATACAGCTCTGCTGTGGTGCTCTCTGCCTCCTCCTGCTGACCAGGAGGCGTAATCCCATAAGGATGAAATCCGTGGACTCTTCATATCTTGTAAAAGAAAATGCAGAAATTAAGAGATCACTTTTTAAAGAATCATATTTGTAAATGTGCAAACAAAAATAATTCTGTGAATTCAAAATTGTACATTAAATGATCTGGGTGCATGGCTAGATGAAGAAAAGTACTTTTAAAAAGGTTGACATATGTTTGTTTGATTTTTCCCCAACCAAGAGCACCACTTCAAATATAGTTTACAAATGTTCCCATCTGTCAGCTGTACTTATGGATTTTGAAAATGCTGTACTCTATATGGTCTGGGTGGAACCATAAGCTGTGGTACTCATACCATTAGATCTGGTTAAATGCAGGATTTAGGCTTGTTGGTATGTATTTCAAAATTAAGTCAGCTGTAGTGTAAACTGGACAGTTTTAAGTTAACCTGTCTCATTTCAAACACTGAGCAATCTTAGTCTGAGAGTATAACATGTTAAGCAGATGTAAAAATCTTAGAAAGTCCTTGCATAAAAGGACAGTAAACCTAGATAGATATATATATATATATATATATAAAATGCATATCTGCCAAAAGAGCACCTACCATTTGTGTATTGAAGAGGAAACATTTCTGCATGGTTTTAAATATAGAATTTCTACAGCATTGTCAAATCATAAATACACTGCTGCTAAAAAAAATTTTTTACGGACTCCTGGCCCCACCATACAACTACTACCACACTGAGGTTACAATCCAAAATTGCACAAGGAAATAAAAAACATTTGCTAAGTAAGTCCTACCTCCTCTGCAAATGAAAGTGATCTGCCATTTGACTCAGGCACACACTGTAAAAACAAAGTGCCAAGTCTGTCTCACACTGTGCATAGTGGTTTAGTGCACACTCAGAAGTCCTCTCAAATGAAAATGCTAATACGTTACTCCTTGTAATAACATTTCCAAAGCTCAATTAGCACTCTGCTGTAGTACCCACTGGTGTCTGCCAAAATGTTAAAAATAAATAAATAATAATAATAATAATAAAAAAAAAATATATATATATATATATATATATATATATATATATTTTTTTTTTTGTTTTAGTTCTTGCCTCATGGGGCCCCTGACAGGGGTCACCCCTGCCCAACGTTCTTATAAAAAAAATATTTATTTTTTGTACCTTTGGCATTTGTGGGTGACTGAAATCCTTGTCCACAATCACACCTTTGATTAGCTGAGTATCCTCTAGTTTTCCCCCAACTTTCCCCTCAACTTTAATTAATTCAAAGTCAACATCTTTGCGTTCCATATCTGCAACAGTCAGTATAGCATTCACTGCAATCTCAGCCATCTGTCTATGGCATCGGTTGATTCTGAACGGGGGGAAAAAGTAAAAAGCGGTTACGCAATAAAATGTGACTAATAAATGAACAGGTGAAATGATGCAAACCTAAATACAGTTATTTATATAACTATTTGTAACCAAGTAGAATAATTCAAAAGTAAAATGTATTTTGCAGGCGCACAACATAATTTAGATTTAAACACAACATTCAAAACAATTCAGGTATGTGACTGCTTGGGTGAAAAAGAGGTCAGCTTTCTAATTGAATAAATGCAAGTTTAATTTGCAGCTTCTTTATTGAAAATCAGGTAGGATCTATGATTTACATGGGAGTAGAAAGTAGTAGATTTTGAAGAAGTCTTACATGAAATATTTCAAGTTGCACTGCAAAAAATAGATGCAAACCCACTTACATTTTTGATCCCAATGTGGTCATTGCTGTCTGAATAAGTGGCTCAACATTATTAGGATCAACTGGAAAACTATCACTGATCTTGTCCAGGTGTTCAATGGCAATGCGTGCAGCCTGCTCATATCCATCTGCAAGTCTGATGGGGTGGATACCGCGATCTAACAACTGCTCAGCTTCTTCCAGCAGGGCTCCAGCAAGAACTGCAAAGAGAAGGGGATATATATATTTAACATTTTTCTTGGAATCTTAAATTGTGACAGTAATTCCCAGGAATCACCATAGCTCCCTCTACAGCTAGTTACAATTTACTGTACATTTTAAAACAGTTTAATTTCACTTGATCAAATTTAAAGTCAATAAAAAAAGATTGAACAGATTATATTAGATTAATAAATGTAACAAAGGTATTTCCTAAAACAATGGTAACTTATTTAATGCAGTGAGATTGCCAAGGATACTGAATTTTAATGTCTGAGGTTACCTTAAAAAAAAATATTTGTTGTGTCCTCTTGTTATCAAATTACTAAACATTCCTCAAATTTGTATCCACAAATTGAGTACATTTTATTTTTAACCCCTTAGTGACCACAGCACTTTCCCCATTTTCTGACCGTTTGGGAGCAGGGATATTTTTACATTTCTTGGAGTGAGTGAGATAAGTAGAGCGCTGGAAACTACGATTCCAAACACCTCACAAAAGAAAAGTCCTTCTAACTTTAAATTTAAAAAAAGTGGGGGGTGAGGGCGCTAATTAAAGCTTAAGAAATCCAAAGTGTGTATGATATGACAGTGTGTCGTGTGATTATGTGAAGAGAATGATTTTCCTAAAAGTTTGAACTGAATAACTATTGCAAGGCGGTGTGTCTATTTGAAACTGCTTGTTTCTATTAAGTTTAATAAAGAAGGCAATATGCAGCTATGTTGATATAACAGCTGATGTGAAAGGTTGTGAGTAAGATGAATCTCTCCTAGGTTCCAAACTGGAATAGGTGCGATGTGCAAAAATTCTGATTATAATTGTGAGGGCAAAGAGGATGTGAATTAAATTGTGTGTGAAATAAAGTCGATGGCGTGTATAAATAGACCAACGAAAATAGGGTTAGTGTGGATGAACCTCTAGGCAAAATTGATTAATGTTGATAAACCTCTAGGCAAAATTAATTATTGTTCTATTAGTTGATACAGGATATATTTGTATACAAAGAATACAAAGAAAACTAAAAGAGAAACTGATCTCAAATATAAATTTATTAAACAAAGGCTATTGCTGAATAAGAATTTTTAAGATAAGGGGACGTCTCCCCAAAATTAAAATACTAATACAGTATGTGATAAAAAAGCTAGAAATTAATGTTAAAATAGATGCGTTACAATGTAGAATAAAAGTTAAATCTCTGGTAGCAAGATCTGTGACGTGCAGTGAAGTTAGAGGCTGGTGAGGCACTAGATACGATACGCCGAAGAAACACATATACCGCGGGCCGCAAGTACCCCCAACAGGGCAGGTTTTAATAATAGCTGAACCAGTGCACAGGTGAAGTAATCAGCTGATGGGTGAGAGCAAGTTAGTAACCACTGTGTTACTGATCAGCTGTTTATGTCACCTGTGCACTGGTTCAGCATTAATGAAAACCTGGCCTGTTGAGTACTTGAGGACCATGGTTGAGAAACTAAAGCACTAGTTCATCTGAAATGTGTTGATTACCTGGAGAATAAAGCACACATACTCTGCTCACTGACACACACACACGCTGCTGGAGAACCAAAAATGACTTGGCATAGTCATGTTTTTCATAATGACATCACATCAATACTTTAATATGAGACAGTTATTTAGGGGCTGGTGTTCTTTCTGGTGTTGTTTTTCTTGCTAATTAAATAAAAAAATACTATGGCTATTTCAAGGCAGGCAGAGATTTGGAAGGCATACCAAAAAAAAGTGCAATCCTCTAGGCATTCTCTGTCTTATTAAATATGAACTTGGTCATGACATGAGCCCTCAGCCCAAGAGGTGATGACCGTGCAGTATAATCACCACCAACCTTGATAAAGAGCTGTACTGCTGTAGCCATATTTTCTCAATAAGCCTGCCCGGGCTCTCCCTTTATTTCTATTAATCCCATGGCTGCTGGAGAACTAAAAAAAAATGACTTGGCAATAGTCATGTTTTTCATAATGACAAATCACATCTCTCAGACAGTGATTTAGGGGCTACTAATCCTAAATCCAATTGCCCACTGTTTAGATATAAGATCAGCAAATAAAGCAGTTTTCTTCAGCTTTTATGGTCAAAATTCCATTTGTAAGAATTATGTTACATGATACCAGCCAGGTCAAACCACTAACAATTACAGTCAGTTTCAGCATTATGGGACATGCTGTACAGTAATAACACCACACATCTTAGTAATATCACCTCAAACAGGGTCACTGATAACTATAAACAAAAATGCTGGAACATTTTGATTACACTCAAAATAAGGAAACTGACAGAGCCCTGAATAGATCACCAAGCTTAACTCACTTCTAAAGAACAGTATGCAGATAAATGCCAAAATAATGTGAACAGCATTTCCTTACCTTCCAGAATATAGACTTTAAAGCCACTGGATATGCCCATGGTGTAGTGCAGACTGGACACGGCCATGGTTATTATCTCACAGCTTTTTTGTGGGAAGTTTAGATTCACTGATAGTTACCTGTGCAGAGCACTGTGGTTTTATATGTATCTGACAAACAAAGCAGCCAATCAGAGCATGGATTTCACTGGCTCCACCCCCCAGCAATGCTCACCTTATTACCTGAGCCTCAAAGGGATTCTCTGGCTACTTAATGTCATGAGCTCATCAATCCCCCACCTCACCTCTTCATTGTACTTACTGAACAGAGACCCTATACAGCCCCCCTTCATTTAACTTATTATACAGGAATCAGTGATGTGCAGTCACTAGAGGCAGGTGAGGCAGTGCTTCACCTTTCATATGGGCAAAAATATATATTTTTTTATTGGCTTTAAAAAAAAATTGTAATTTTTTTTCCCCAACATTTTTTTTCACAGCTAGATGTTGTGCAATGGAGAGGCACAAGCAGGTCTGCCCACCATTACACAACATGCTGCGCCATCTACTGGATGACAGTGGTTAAGATCATTGCATGGCCCATAAGTGCTTTATTTGAGGCAGTCCGATTTGGGCTGAACCAATCCAGCGAGAGGCATTAGTAAGTGGAACATAGGGTTGGATGTTAAATCATATAAAACAAAACAAAAACAGAAAAAAACAACTTTTATATATTTTGTTGCTGTCCTGTGAACCTGCTAGCTTTGCTAAAGTGAAAAAGAGAGTTCTGTTCTTCCCCTCTAAGTGCAGTGGAATGTGCCACTGTCACTTCCTGAATCCTTATACAGAGCAGGAAGAGAGAGGCACAGAGAGCAATGTTTCTGTTCAGCCACATCTTATTGAAGTAAGATTTTACTGTAAGGGATTCTGTTAGTGAAAATGATAATTTAATGAATGTGGTTTAGTGTTTTTTACAGCAAAGGATCGTTTTTATATTTTGTTTACTCAAACTTTACACCCACTAATTTAGCAGATTGCCTCTGTACTTTACACTAAATTATAGTCTCATTTAGTTATAGTCTCACTTAGTCTCTGTAGCTCTGCTGTTTTATTACTTTAAAATGCAGTGGTCCCCCCTTGTGTGTGTGTGTGTGTGTCTCTCTCTCTATCCATCTCTCTCCTTATGTGTTGTTCTCCCCATGGTCTCTTTCTCTCTCTGTCTCTCTTCCTCCCCCTCTGACTCTCATCCCTTATGTAATGAAAGAATCTATAAGCATAATTTGCAGCATTAAAGTAAAAAGTATGTTTTAAACATATTTTAATGGGCATGGATTTCTAGATCTCATAATCAGAGCAAGCATTGTGTTATCTGGCAAGAGTTTGTTACAATCCTTTTAGACTAAAATCAGATGTTTACTAAGTTGACCAGTTTTCCAAGACACCATTTAAAGGGACATGAAACCCATATGAAACCCATATGCAAATTTAAATAACTTTCCAATTTACATCTAATATCTAATTTTCTTCATTCTTTTGATGTCCTTTGTTGAAAATCATATCTAAATATGCTCAGTAGCCGCTGATTGGTGGCTGCACATAGATACCTCATGTGATTGGCTTACCCATGTGCATTGCTATTTCTTCAACAAAGGATATCTAAAGAATGAAGGCGTATCCTAGCCACTGCCTCACCAACCTCTGACGTCACTGACAGGAATCCAGTCTATACAGACCTCCTACCCATGGCATAATGTCATTGTGCTTACAGAGTAGAAAACCCTTCTCTATATACAGCACCCTACCCTTTCACTTAACCTCTTTATACAGCCCCCCTACCCCTCTCACCTGTTCATTGTACTTCATATGCACAAAACCTCATTATACAGTCATTTACCCCTCTCACCTGTTCATTGTACTTAATATGCAGACAACCTCTTTATTCAGCTCCCTATTCCTCTCACTTGTTCATAATATTTAATATGCACCCACTACCCCTCTTACCTGCTCATTGTACTTACTGTGCAAAAAAACCCCCCTCTTTATATAGCCCCACTACCCCTCTTACCCACTCATTGTACTTATGCAGAAAACCTCTCTATATAGCCCCACTACCTGTACTATGAGAAAAACTCATACAGCCCCAATACCCCTTTCACCTGTTTATTGTACTTAATAAGCAGAAAACCTCTATATACAACCGCACTGCCACTGTTTTCTTTAATGCAGTAAACTATGGCTATTTCAAGGCAGGCAGAGATTTGGAAGGCATACCAAAAAAAGAGCAATCCTCTAGGCATTCTCTGTCTTATTAAATATGAACTTGGTCATGACAGGGAAAAAGGGAGAGCCCGGGCAGGCTTATTGAGAAAATATGGCTACAGCAGTACAGCTCTTTATCAAGGTTGGTGGTGATTATACTGCACGGTCATCACCTCTTGGGCTGAGGGCTCATGTCATGACCAAGTTCATATTTAATAAGACAGAGAATGCCTAGAGGATTGCTCTTTTTTTGGTATGCCTTCCAAATCTCTGCCTGCCTTGAAATAGCCATAGTTTACTGCATTAAAGAAAACAGTGGCAGTGCGGTTGTATATAGAGGTTTTCTGCTTAAAATACTTTAATGCAGTAAACCTCTCTATACAGCACCCTACCCCTCTCACCTATTCATTGTACACAGTATGAATTATCCGAATCCGATCTTTGTTTTTTATTTTTCAATATCGCATAATGTTACCTCGAGTGTTAACTGTCCCTAATGAATCAAACTTTATGTTCTTTTTAATATTTTTATTTTATGACTTGGAGCAGGGATTAAATAGAAACAGATGCAAAGTTGTGTAAGGTCATAAGGTCAGGATGAACTTTGCAAGGGGATCTGCAAAAATTAGAAGAATGGGCAGGTAAATGGAAAATTAGATTTATTAATGGAAAATGCAAGGTTCTACATTTTGAAATTGAAAAGAAGCAGGCAATTATTTAAATTGGAATAGACTTAGCCAAACACAGGAGGAAAGGGATTTGGGAGTAGTAATAGATAACAAGCTAAAGATGTAGGGCAGCAGCTTCTAAGGCTAATAAGATACTAACATGTATTAGGAGGCATTGATGCAAGAGAGGAAAGCATAATTCTGTCACTATATAAATCCCTGGTAAGACCTCACCTTGCATATGGAGTGTAGTTTGTGGGAACCAATCTCCAAAAAAAAAAAAGACATTGCAGACTTAGAAAAAGTTCAGAGAAGGGCCACAAAGCTAATAAAGGGAATGGAGAATTTAAGCTATGGGGAAATGTTAGCCAAACTGGGTCTGTTTTCTCTAGGGGAAAAAAAAAAAAAAAAAAGGAGGTGACATGATTACTTTATATTAACATATTCAAAACCCATATACAGAGATGTCAGAAGCTCTGTTTATTCTAAGAAAATTGTTTGTGACAAGGACACAATTTAAAGTGAAGGTCAATTTTTACAAATTAGTGCCCGGTTTTACCTTAGATACATTTATGGCTAGAAACAGAATTCAGGGATACGATTGCTTGTGTGAAATTAGTCACCTTATTTAATGGGATCAATTTAAGATCAACTGGAGCTTTTTTGTAAGTATATAGGCTGAACTAAATGTACTTTTATCTTTTTTCAACCTCCTCTAGGATGTTTGATTTTCACACTTTGAAAAGGGACATGGTAATAGAAAAACTACTGTAATGTAGTCTAATTTTCACAGTACTCAAAGTCCCACTCAAATGATACGGAGCACTACTTGTCATAAGCAGGAAACAGTTGGTATGCCAAATGGCTCCACCAATTAAAGGCTATTTTTAGCTCAAAGCCGAGTCTGAGCAGGACTTATCTCTAAAGCAGGTCTTGGTTTAAACACAAAGTTCCACAGCCAGTGAAGCTGAAAATACACAATCTAAAAAAAATTATATAAATCTAATTTTTCCACAACACTGTCCCTGTCAAACTTCTAGGATTACAATTTCAAGAACTCTGCTAAGATTTATTTTACAAGCTGCTATGTTATTCACAGCGAAGACAAGTTCAGTAAAGTTAAAAAGGACACAAAAGTCAAAAGGTAACGGATTAAGTATTTACATTTTCATACATCAGCAGTGTTTGCAACAATCTATATTGAAAACCCTGTTGCCATATAGTTTTCAATATAGTAGCATACTTCTGAGCCTACCTAAGCCAACCAAGAGAAAACTATACACTTTTTTTAAAAAAATGTAATTGAATGTTCTATCTGGATTGCGATTTTTTTTTTTTTTAATGTATGGCCATTAAAACACAGATAATATACGTGGCATCTCAAATATTTTTGTCTGGCATGCGTTTGGAAGTTGGCCATCACTGATATACATAATAAAGTAAAATATTAACCCCCCTTTACTTACCTACAACTCCTGTAGTTCCATCACCAATTTCATCATCTTGCGACTTGGATAACTCTACCAAGAGTTTGGCAATTTGATGGTCAACATCCATCATACTAAGAATGGTAGCTCCGTCATTAGTTACAGTTACCTGTCCATCCTTATCCACCATTATCTTGTCAAGCCCTTAAAAAAAAAAAAAAAGAGAGAGGGATGTAAAATGCCATAATTGTGAAGGGAAATAGAAATATCACAACTATTTGAACTAAAAAACGTACCATTAGGACCAAGTGATGTTCTCAGAGTGTTTGCTACTGCTTTTCCAGCCATGATGTGAGACTAAAATATAAAAAAAGTTAAGATTAACTCCAAAAAGTTTAAATGAAAAACCAATAAAGCCCCTTACATTAATGTGAGACGGCCAAGAATCTTTGGAGCACATTTAACATTGTGCAGATGAACAGGACTCGCTTATAGTGAGCCTGTCCGCCTTAGATTACAAATTGCAGATACTCCTATTTATCATTGTATGAACAGTTTCCCTCTGCCTAAACCACAGCAATCCAATCACCCAAGTTGGATCAGTTCAGAGCAGTGTTAATTTTGACGGAAAGTTTCAATTTAGTCATGCAATACAGATTTAACTGTTGTGGTATATAACATGTCTTTATTTTTCTTAAAATTTAATAAAATTAAGTTTTTAAAATTTTACAAAAGAGCAGTAATTGGATATGGATTGATTATAACACCTTGCATAAAATGTTTTTGTCAGCAAATTTTGATTTAGTTTTAGTCATAGTCTTTTGACTAAAATGCCATTTTAGTTTTAGTCGTATTTTAGTCATTAGAATTTCTTTAGTTTTATAGTCATTTTAGTCGATAAAATTAACACTGGTTCAGAGCGATTTTCATCTGCCAACCTTAAAGTGAAGGTAAAGTCAAACACTCTATTTCCATCCGCGCGCGTCCTCATTTCGCGCATGCACAGTATAAACTTTAGGTAGTAGTCATAGTAGGAGCTGCCGAGGAACTTGCTAAGTATTTTCGCATGCGCAGTAGAGAGCGACAACCGGGATTAACGCATGCGCAAAGATCGCTGAGAACAAATGGTGCGCATGCGCTGTTATTCCATGCTCGATGTGCACGAGCGTAGTAGACACGTATAGAGCGGTTGGGACAGCTCTATACGTCAGAGTATCATAAACCCGGAACTTGAGGGTGGGAGGAGAATCTGCACGGAACGGTAACAAAACTATTGTTAGAAAAATACCTAAATAACTAAATATTTGTAAAAAAAACAAACCTAGCGACTGGATTGGAGTTATTAAAAGGATCCTAAATACCATTGCTGCTTAACAAAACTTTACCTTCACTTTAAGGTAGATCGCTGCTTTATAAAATAACACTTGCAGGCTCAAGTCAGCGAGCCTGCAACTGAAAGGGGAATTCATTTAAAGGGACATTAAGCATTTCAATAACAAAATAAATAATGGAGCAACATATTGTATCCATTTTATAACAGTTATACATTTGAAAAAGCACTAAGTGGCATTAGCGTTTCATGTAATGTAGTGATCTAGAAATGTGCATGCTACCTACCTAGGTATCCAATCAACAATATGTACTATTAGAATGAAGTAAATTTAATCATAGAAGTAATTTTTTAAATTGAATGCTCTGTCTGAACAGTGTGTTTCATTGCCCTTTTAAATTTGTTAGAGCATGTAATTTTATCACTAATTTCACTACAACTTAATGTAATTTAACCCCCCCCCCACACAAAGGGGTTAAACACACAGTTAAAGCACCATTGAAGACCTAAAGAGCACTAATACAATATTTGGTGGGTTAAAAACAGAGCTGCAGTGTCACTATTTATGGCATGCTCTAATTTCTAGACCCAATTGTGCAACTAACGCTAAAGATTGGATCAAGCAGTTTCTTCATGTGACTTTAAACAAATAGCATTGCAGAGTCACTAGTGATAAAATTAAACGCTCTAATGAATTAGACTAGAGCATGTACTTTTTTCACTATAATGATCCTTAAAATTGCATGCTCTGTCTGAATTGTGCAAGTATAAATACATTTAAAGTCACTTTTAACGAAAAAAAAAAAAAAAAAAAAAAAAGTACATATCCTACACTACTGGGAACTAGCTGGCGATTAGTAGCCACACACACTTGCCTCTTTTCATTGGCACATCAGATAGCTCTGGAGCTGATTTTAACTATTTGTTTAATCACTTTGCAGAGGTTATAAACAAGCATTAGCTCAATTATAAAATGTTCTAACATATTAGAGCATTTTCTTTTTAAAAACTTTAATATCCCTTTAAATACTTGGATACCAGTTTGAACAAGAAATACAACTGTTCAGCCAAGATGGAAAATAATTCTCACAAGTATTTTCCATATATAGTAATAAAACCATGGTATTTAAACAGAATAAGACACACAAATAGAAAGAGAAGAAAGCGCCTACTACTAGATGGACCCTTAGCTTTGATATGTGACCCCTAGTAGTCAGATAAGTTATAAGAAAAATCAGAAAATCAGAAAATTGCCTGCAGTGGGGTTTGGGCTTCAGCGTCAATAGACAATTTGTAGCTCCAGCGTCACTCAGGTTATTAGTTCCTTCTGCCAAAAGAAATAATAGTGCAGATCGTTTTTCAAATGAATATATAAATTGGAATGCTACTCACCAGTCAACTGGTGAGTAGCATTCCAATTTATATATTCATTTGAAAAACGATCTGCACTATTATTATTTCTTTTGGCAGAAGGAACTAATAACCTGAGTGACGCTGGAGCTACAAATTGTCTATTGACGCTGAAGCCCAAACCCCACTGCAGGCAATTATACCCCACATAGACTGATAAAATACAGAAAAAAGGAATCACCCACACTTGGAAACACTTAAACTCTGACTTTTAACGAAGATTTTTGGTTACACTTTTTTACTTTTTCATTTAAAAACCATTATGGCGGTTGCAATCATGCTGGTCACTAGTGACATATGAGGTTTAAATCGGAACACATTTTTTGGATTAAGCTTTGATTTCAAGCACCCTTTTAAAGACACACAGAATTTGTATTATATATGTTATTTGTTTCTAAATACCGAGACCCATCGATACACTTTATATTATATTTTAAGTTTGCATCACAAGTTTTTATATAAGTTTTTATATAATTTTTAGTTTGTATTACAATTTCTGCACCTGAGACCTATATGACATCACGTTTGACACCTATTGAAATTTATATTTTTGGAGTTTGTACTGCGATATATATTTTCTTTTGTTGAATTTGTTTTTTCACATTTTGACCTGTCACACAGTCAGCCAAAATAGAACATGCATCCTCTTTCTTCTTCGCTAGCGGAGAACGGTCACTGATCCTTCAAAGGAACAGTTGATCGGTTTCACTCTTGTCACATATAACCTAAGGGACCTTGTACAAGTGTTTAACAAATACTGTAATACACAACCATATATGTAAGTTAACAGTGTTATAGAATCATACAATTTTCTGCACAATCTGTGAATTGATCTGATAATTATAGTGGGTAACACTGCTAGAGGATCGGTCTGTACTCCAACATTTTGTGTGATATATATATACCTATCCATCCGGTCGAATTGATATAGCTGGTAACACCACTATAGGATTGTTTACAGGTTATTTTTATTTTATTATTATTTTTATACTCAGCCTTTGGAAGCTTCCAAGTTATCACACTTGAGGAATTCATATTTTAACATAGCTGTAGGACTGATTGTTTCAGTTATTGTTGTATTATTGTAAAGGCATTTTTATTTTCATCAAGTATTGTGTGGATTCATAATCAATCCACTCTTTAAATATAATTATATGCATCAAGTTTAGATACGAATGTTTTAAATCTTCAAAGCAATGTTTTAAATCTTTAAAGTATTGTCAAGAATTTATGTTTTTAGATTTGGAATAAATCATTCGTTTTAACCCACATTGTGAAGGAATTGGTTTCACATTCTGAACCCAGCCGGTTCGCTGGCGCTTTGATATTTTCTGATTTTTCTTAAGACACACAAATATATTACATGCAGCTACATTATTCTGAGAATATAAGGATTATGTTAACTCAAGGGTAAGAAAGTAAAGATTAGGAAGAGGAAAAATACTAAATGATTAAAGAGGACTTCCAGCATATAAATGTGCTCTGTTCCTTTAGAGCAGAAGGGGGTCAACATATATACTTAAAAATTAGGAGGTAGTAAGAATATGTAGCAGTCAGTATTTGTATTTAGTTATATAGAGAATAACCCCCAAAAATTGGAAGAATGGGTAAAATTCTAGGAGCCAATGGCTCCCTGGGTTTGTCAAGCCCTGCTTTTGAGCATTTTATTTTTAAACATTCCTTTCTGTACTATGTGTTATCCCCACAAAGAAGGTTATAGTCAAAGCTGTACTCCTTTTCTAGTCCCCTTAAAGGGCCACTAAACCCAAAATCTTTCTTTCATGATTCAGGTAGAGAATAGAAATGTAAACAAAATTACAATTTACTTCCATAATTTATTTTGGTTCATTTTTTAAATATCCTTATTTGAATAAAAAGCAATGTACATCGTGAGCCAATCACATGATGCTTCTATGTGCAGCAACCAATCATCAGCTAGTGAGCATATCTAGATATGCTTTTCATCAAAGAATATCAAGAGAATCAAACAAATTAGATAATATAAGTAAATTAGAAATATGTTTAACATTGCATTATCTTTCTAAATCATAAAAGAAAAAATGTGGGTGGCATGTCCCTTTAAAGAAGCAACTGGTGAAAACTTGAGAAGTCAGTGACTGACTTCATCTAGCGCAAAATACTTTAATAGTGTTTAACCCTTTTTAAACGAGTTAACACAAGGAATTGGTTTAAAAATAAAATGTTTTAAATGTTCATTTAAAGTAAAAGACATTCTCTAATTCTAAGACTAGTGCCCCTCTAATGCTATGTATTTCACTGCTGCTGATCCAATAAGCTGCGCTTGTCACACAGCTGAGTTGTGTGACAAGCGTTGGAGATTGGACCAGTGCCAGTTTTTGCTCAGCACCAGCAGTACTCTGAGTCGCTTACATGTGGTACTTCTATGTGCTTTGCCCATTTGAGGGGGTTGAACAGAACAAATAGCATTAAAGGCTTACTAGACTTAAAATGCAATGCTCTAACAAATTAAAGCATGTAATTATTTCGATTATAATGGCCCTTTAAGCAAATGGGCATTTTAGTGTAAAATAATATGCTTATTATAGAAACATGCGTACAAGCAAACTACAGTTACATTCACAAGAGTGAATAAGATACACACAAATGAGGGAAGACTTTTTAATGAACATAGACCACATTTAACATCTATAGAGGCTCGTAATGTGTAGAATTATAATCACCCGTTACAAAACCTATAAGGCGCAAGTGTTTTCTTCGTGTGAGCGTACAAACATCACTAGTTTTTTTTTTTTAAGACAAAAAAAAAAAATCTCAGTGACTGATTAGAGAATTTCCATTCTAATAAATGATACGCAATTTAACACAGCTGATAAAAAAAATAGTTACTTTCTAAGATTAAAATAAATTGATCGGACTTGTCATTTGTCAAGCACATAACCGTTACGTTTGTGACATGAACAATAGTAGAACGAGGAAACTCACGTTCCAGGCCTTATAAGTTAAGCACGCGGCGACTTAGCCTTTCTTACCTTTAAGGCCTCCAAGCCACACAGCCGAGACTTCCTCTCCTGGTCCTTAATGATAATGAAGGGTCGGCCATACTCATCGAAGGCTAAAGTCCCCAGCGCAGACATGGTGGAGACAAAGTGGGGGAAATGAAAAACGACTGTTGTTCAGAATGCTGGCTGCCAAACCCCACCGGCTCCTGTACCACGCATGCGCAAGCTTAGCGTCACTAGGAAACTGCTTCCATGCTGCCTAACGATATTTCTGGAACTCTCCATGCGTGGAATGTACCATCAAGAAAGACTGTGATGTTCACTTTCACTGTCGAAGGAAAATATGATGACATTAATTTAGAACACGTTTATTTACATAATGCTATATAATTTACTGGAATAATGCACTTTAGGTTAACTTAAATTTATAAACTATTAATAGGTTTTTCACTGTAGTACTAAGATGGTATATTCCTCAACGGCTTCTTCTGACAGGAGGGTGTTCCTAACTGCGTCACACTGACAGGTCACCGCCTTTCTTGCGGTTTATTAATTTTTAAGTGCGTTTTGATATAATGGGCGACGCAGCTTTTATTGAATGGTTTACCGAGTTGAACAATAAAAAATATACATATAATATATATACGGAAATTTAGCATATAATAATCACTCCATGTGCTCTCCTGTCTCCTCCTCTTCCGATTGGTGTTGTATCCTCATAATTTGTCCTTTCCTGTCATCTTGCTGGCTTTACAATCTAGCTCAGTGAAGTTAGAACACCGGGAATATAGAGTATCCTGTTTTTAGCCCATAGCTCTGAGATATTAGTGAAGGTCAGTTTTATTTCCCTGTTATTATTGATCATCAGAGAAAGTAAATACACATTGTGTGTTTTATTCCAGTTTAATAATCTCATATTTCATTAACAATTATTTCTACACAATTTTATTGAGTATTTAAAACTACACAATTTTATTGAGTATTTAAAAGAAGTATTGAGAAGCTTTTCAACTGCTCTAGCACATACCTGTATAATTATAATGCAAATTAATACATGCCACAATTTTAAGGTATAAATGTATTTTGGTAACCTTTTTAAAATGCAAAAGTGAAAAAGGATGGTAAACGTTTTTTGTTACTGTCTTTACAGTATTATATAGTATGTGCCTTGTTAAAGGGATACGTTTTTGTACCTATATATTAGCCCTACAAAGTATACAACATATGAGGGGTGCATGCCCCATTAATGTTAAAGCTCCCCCCAGGGTAAACAGCACTTTGTGTTCTGCAATTATTGCAGCTTGATCGGCTGTCACATGCATCTAATATGGATGTTCAACCCCTCATGTGAAAAAGGGAATTTCCTCAATTAAATGAGGGGTCACACCCCTCTCTTCTCCAGGGATAGGCACAGACAAAGGCTGTGGCGGACATTTTCAAAAGTACAGACCTTAGTGAAGGACACCAAGGTACATTTGAAATGAAAAACATTATTTTATAGTGCTTGGTGTTATACTGATGCAGTGACCACACATCTAGGCATTACTAAATGATTAAATAAAATAAATAAAACAGGGACACAAACCATGGGTGAAAAAGGCTGCAGCCCGCATTTATTAAAATTAAATGAAGATCAAAACTTTATTAAAATACACAAACTTCATTTAAAGGTGCTTGCCCTAAACAAAAAAGACGTGCCTTCCACTGGCTCTCAGCCAGGCACGCCCCCAGCTAAAATCTCTCCCCATATCTGAGGAGGTACCCACAATAATATTCCACTTTTTAGGCTAGCACCCCGCCACTGCACGAATTACAATCGTGCACCAACCCACAGGGCTAAGGCTTTTTTCACACCTTCGCTTAAATTAAAGTTAAACAAATGGAGCCCAATCTCATTAAGGTGAACACCATCCTTTAAAAAGAAACATCTGCCCGTTTCACCTTCAAATTCTACATGACGAATTGCACAACCACCAAACTTTGCAACAAAACTAGAAATAGTCCTGTTGACTTTCTTTCTAGAGCAGTCCAATTTCCTAGCATCCCAAGCTGATCTCCAGCAAAGTCTGCATTCTATGACAGACCAAACTACCATGATTCGAGGAAATAACTCCTTTAATCTAATGATTTCCCACTTAATCATATCTATTAACTTTTTCTTTTTCTGTCATTGCCCCCCGCATGAATGACAAGAATATCAGGAGGGTGGAAAAGCCTAGCCCAACTAATAACATGCCCCACCAATTGATCCCACCTCAAACCCCTAATGCCAAACCATTTAATAAAAACATTCTCAAATGAGCAACAAAGCTGGGACCCTGCATCTTTACATGAAGCCGCTTTCCTCGCCCAGTAAATATAGGAGTGCCCAACGATCCAACAATGCGGGGGACCTGCTGAAACAAAAGACTATCACACTAAATCTGGCCTGACATATAACCTGAAGCAACCAGACTTCCACCTTCCAATCCTTTTCACCACACCTTCATTCAAACCCAAAATGCTCGCTTCCGTAGCTGCCCCAATCCTAAAGGAATGGCATCCAAAATCCCTACTATCAACTCCAATCTCCACTAAACCTTTCTTCAACACCGCTTCAAACTGAAAACGAGATAAACACGTCCCATCTTCATGGATTAACAAAGCCCTACCCTTTAAACAACTCCTGAAATGCAAAAATTCCTGAACTGCCGTAACCGGGCAGCACACCCCACCTATCCGTTTCAGGCTAACCCAACAACCCCTACCTTCTTGATCAGTTTTCGATTTTTTTAACCATAACAGAACCTCTTGCGAATTCAACACAACATCATTCAAATCAAAACCACCTTGACTCCAACGATTCGCGGAAACCAATTCAGATACCCTAAAAGCTCCAAAATATGCTAATAAAAAAGCTACTTTAAATAATAACACTTCAAAATTGGAAAAACAAACTCTATGTAAAACTAAAACCATTCTTTCCAATAATGAAAAAAACAATGGACGCCTCTTATCCAAAACTACTTTCTTCTTTAACAAGCCTCTCACTGCCATACGAATACAAAATATTTTAGACAAATCCTCCCAACCTAAAGTTTTAAACAAGAAGGATAAAGCCGACATGTTACGCTTTATCAATGATTTAGAATTTTTTTAACTCCCCACACCTCAATCCAATCCAAAAGCAAACTCACTTCATTCACGTGCTTATCTTTCCCAACAAGTTTATTGAGCCATTGAACCCAAACAGACACATAAGCATTCCAAGTTCTAGGAGCTAAAGCTCCCCTCACCATATTCAAAACTCTAGAAAATTCAGGTACCACATTTCCTCCGGGCAAGTAGCACCCACAGTGTCTGCATCCGGGAACTGCTTCTCGAAACCTCTGCCACTGAAAACGAGAAAGAGCATCAGCCCCTATATTCTCCTTTCCAGGAACATGAACAGCTCTAAAATACACATTATGTTTCAGACATTCGAAAACAAACATTCTGATCAAACCAATAACCGGTTTCGAACTAGACGATAAACGGTTGATGGCAAAAACCACACCCATATTATCTGAATGAAAGACCACTTTTTTGTTTTCAAACTCACAACCCCAAATCTTCAAAGCTACCACTAAAGGGAATAACTCCAGAAAAACAAGGTTTCTAGTCAAGCCAGCTGCCACCCAAACACCGGGCCAAGCACCAGAACACCACTTATTGCCAAACAAAGCACCAAAACCATGTGCACCAGAAGCATCTGTAAATAAATGCAATTCACTGTTCGCCACTTCTGCAGACTGAATCAAAGAAGTACCATTGAAGTCCTTTAAAAAAGCCTTCCATACACGTAAGTCCTCCTTAACTTGAGCAGACAAACGGATCCTAAAATGAGGAATCTTAACCCCAACCGTTGACAAGGACAACCTCCTGCAGAAAATTCTGCCAACCGGGATAATCTTGCAAGCAAAATTCAGCTTGCCAACTAAAGATTGAATCTCCCTCAAAGAAAGCTTCTTTCTCCTAAGAGCTGAATCAACAGAAATTAACAAATCCTTCACCTTGTCCTTAGGAAGCCTGCATTCCATCAAAACTGTATCAATGCAGATACCCAGAAAACTAATAACCGAAGAAGGCCCTTCAGTTTTTTCAGATGCAACAGGGATACCAAAGTCCCCAGCCATAGCCAAAAAAGAATCCATAAGAACCTGACACGAATTCTGTCCCGACGGACCCACAAAAAGGAAATCATCCAAATAATGGATAACTGATGACAACCCAGAAATCTGTTTGACCACCCATTCCAAGAAACAGCTACATTTTTCAAATAAGGAACAAGAAATGGAACAACCCATAGGTAAACACAAGTCCACAAAATAAGAACCATCCACAAAACAGCCCAATAAATGATGGCACAATGGGTGCACCGACAACAACCTGAAAGCAGATTCAATATCCACTTTAGCCAACAAAGCGTTAGCACCCGCCTCCTTAACCAGAGAAAAAGCTTTATCAAAGGAAGCATATCTAACCATAGATAGTTCAGGTTCAATACCATCATTCACCAAAAAACCATTCGGAAAGGATAAATGGTGTAGAAGCCTAAATTGATTCGGTACCTTTTTTGGAACGACACCCAAGGGGGACACCCTTAGATTATCGAAAGGAGGAGCAGAAAATGGACCTACCATTCTACCCAAAGAAACATCTTTCCGAATTTTCTGCAACACCACATCAGGGAAATCCCTAGCAGACTTAAGATTACCAGCAAAAACAGACTCAATACCTTTGACAAATGGAATAAAGAAGCCATCATTGAAACCATTGAACAGAATCTCCGCATCAGAAGCCATACCCGTTCTCCTACTGTACAACCTTAACCAAGGCTCCATCTTTTCTACTTTCACCGGAGTCTTGGCCTTGAATGACACTATCGACCTTTGTTGAAGATTTAGCCTTCTTGAAACACTTGACGCTGGAATGAATTCCTCCACAAAAGGAACATTCGTGCTTGTACTTGCAAGCCGCTCCAAATTTACACACCCCTTCATTAAACTGAAAGCAGAGACCTTTCCTAAAAGCCACTGCTGATGAAGCTGACAAGGAGGCACTTGAGACCACTCCCGAACCCCGAAAGGGCTGAACAGACCTCAAAGGAGTCATAAGCTCCAACCAAATGCCCATATCCCTATCATCCCAAAGCATTTCCGGCCGAACTGCCAAACGCTGGCGGAACTGCTCATCATACTTCCACGAAGCTAAACCACCATAAGTACGACAAGCACTCGCTATCTCGTCCAGGTAACAAAAGAGGGAAGAACACAATTCAGGGTTCTTTTCTCCAATAACACTAGCTAAAATACAGAAGGCCCTAGACCAATTAGACAGAGTTTTAGGAATCTTCCTAAATCTTCTTCTCCGTTCGTCATCCTCCTTCTTACCCGACTCGCTTTTAGTATCCTCCTTGCTGTCAAAACTTTGATCCACAGGAAGAAGAGAAAAAATTTCAACAAACTCTCGTCTCCAAATTTTTTCTTTAATATCTTTAGAGAGATAAATACCCAAAGGACCTACCGAACACAAACAAGGACGCCTCAAGGCTTGATCAGATACCCTAACCTGACTAACAACCGAAGGAGCACCAGATGGAACAGAAACCGCCTGATCCAAGAGACTTCCACTGGAAGTCACATTCTACGCAACCCAGGCACCAACCGGACCCGAGGGAACACTGACATTAGCCTGTGCACTGTTAACAACACTAACATTAGACTGAGAGCTGCTCTCCATCTGAAAAACTAAATCCTTCAAACCTCTAAGTAAAACTTCACACCTGTCATCGGACGCACTCACACTCGGCACTGGCAACTCACTACTACTCGAACCTGTATTACATGAAGTTTTGGATAACCCTTTGGATGTACGTGTCTCCTTCCTTGCATCCAGGCGTATAGATTCATTTCCATGCCTCGGAACCACTCTATCTCTGTGACTCCTTTCCGGAGATCTAGATCTCCTATGCCTCACTCTCTCCCTTGACTGACTGTCTAGTGTACCCCAGACAGACGTTTCTGAATCCTGATTCTTTCTGACAGTAATAGGCGACCGGGATCTTACCCGACGCCGTGCTACTGGAATCCTGGACCTTCCTTCCTGACTCCTCCCTTCGCCTGAATTAACCTGTGACCGAGAGGATGCGTAATCCCTATTATCTACAATACTACCGTTAACATAATCATTACTATCCCTATGACCCCTGACAAAACTAGGCCTAGCCCTGTTTACATTACACTCATCTAAAGGAGAATTCCTGCCCACTGGACTACTAATAAACCCCCCAACTTTTTCTGGAACTAAAGCCTTAATCAATTGATTTAAAACATCAATACCCCCTACCTGTTCTGTTGAAACTGGTCCTGAACAAAATGGGAACTGCTCCTCCTCCTCACCAAAGTCGCTATGCTGCTCCTCTATCCATAAAGAATCGCCTTCTTCGTGTTCGCTCCGACGAGCGACGTTAGTCTGTCCAGAAGTACTGCACCTATCCTGAAAAACAGCTGGGGAAAGAGATACATTACCCTGCCTAACGGCAGCCCCCCTTAATTCCTTAATACCCTGATTAATTCCACTATCCCTACTTCTGTTAAATTGATTACTACCCCTATTGACAACATAATCTTCCTGAAACCCTATATCTAAACTAACATCCTGAGCCACAGTGTAAGCAGGTCCAGCTAAATCAACACAAAGCTTAGTTTTCCTCACAACTTTTTTACCAGACCCTTTAGCGCTGGGGTCTTGAAAAACTTATTCGCGCCTAACTGCATCAGCCATTGGCCTATTAATCATCCTAGCCTCAGGCCTAGCGCCCGTTACGCTCCTATTCCCTGCAGGCCCTGTCAATCCCTCACTGGCACCTTCATTGAGGGCCGTATTGTCCTGAAAATGCTCCACCATAGGCCCTGAGGCCGTAATCCCCCTCCGGGAAGATGAGCCCTCTAGGCCTGTAATGGCCGTTACCTGGTCGCGAAATGGCGCCAAATTTAAAGATGCCTCGTCCTCAGAGTCTTCCTCAAAGGCCCCCATTGCTGCCTCATTTTCTTCTGGTAAACCACCATACACCCCCACTTCACCTGTAAAAGAAATAACATTACCTTCTCCAGGCTCCGAAACCGGCAACCGTGACTCCTCCGGAACTCTGCCGACTCCCCTCCTGCTCCGCCGCTTGTTACCAGCTCCCGACTTGTTTGCGACGGTGCCGGCCTGCACCGCCCGTTGATCGGAACCGCCTCCAGCTGATGAAGTCCTCACCGCTCTTCTTCCTCTGCTACCGGAATCCTGCCTCTTCGCTCCCGACGGACTAAGCCTCTCAGGCGGGCGGGACCTGCGAACAGGCCTAGAAGCTCCTCCACCCGCCGTCACCGCTCCTCCTGAACCTATGGCCTCTTCAGGGACGAGTCTTCGCTGGATCCAGTCGACGCCTTTTGTCTTCAGCAGCTCCTAAACTGTGCCAAGTATTGATTGCAGATCCGCCATGGTAAGTATCAGGAAACCGGAACGCTTCTTTGCAGGTAAGTACCAGGAACGCTTCTTTGCAGGTCCTCTTCACACAATGATGAAAGGGAAAGTGAGCAACGGCTCACAAAGACACGCCCATCTGCTCCTCGAGTGAGGTCACTGGCCCCTCCTCTCACAGGCGCTCGACGGGGCCTCATATACCACTGATCCTATAACCAGCCCTCCTCTGGCTATACCCATGAGCCAGTGTCACTACTGTGTCTTTGTATAGAGCTGGGTGTTATACAGATTCAGATACACATCCAGTATTTCACTCAGGCTTTATTTATTCCGTAACTTATCACCCAATATCACTAGCAGTCTCTTGACAAGCCACTAACTTTATTCACACTGCATATTTTTTTTATTCCTATTATTTAATCAGAAAAAAAAGATACACTAAGGTTGTGGCGGACACTGCAAGGGCTGGTCACGGACACCAGTGTCTGTGTACGGACACCTTACCTATCCCTGCTCTTCTCTATTATTCAGGTGGTCTCCGTAGTTTCCTAACTTCCTAAAAAAAACACACAGAAGGACATAAAACACCAGCTGGATAAGAGGGAATCCCTCTTACTGTGTGGTATCTCATAACCCGCTTATTCAGACCAGCGTTGACCTCAAAATTTGAAGGATCTGGAGAGATCTTTATGGAGGAATGGTCTCAGATCTCTTGCCACATATTCTCCAACCACATCAGGCATTATAGGAGAAGCCTAAGAGCTGTTATCTTTGCAAAGGGAGGTAGCACAAATAATTTTGTGGAAAAACCTGTGTTTTTGCAAATGTTTGATATCCATGAGAGCAGAGTTTTTTTGTGAATTTTTTTAACAAAAGGTAAAACAATAAAGACAGTTTTTCACAGCCTTCTTTGCTCATATTTACCAAGGGTGCCAATATTAGTGGAGGGCACTGTATAGACGTTCATTGAAGCCCTTTGCAGTTATGTAGATGAAAACATGTAAAATCGTATTTATGCAATATTCATATTTAATAATAAAGTGTTAGACTGTGTATTTACTGTAAATATTTCACATTCCAATGTTCTTCACATAGCAGAATCTGTTATATGTATTTCTAAATATATATTTATATATATATATATATGTATATATCTATATCTATATATAATCATCTATATATATATATATATATATATAGGTATAGATATATATATTTTATATAAAAAATTATATATGTAGTAATATGTATGAGTAAATAGAACATATTCTGCTATGTGAAGAAGTTTTGAATGTGAAAAATTCATATTTTCATGTCAGGTTAGCACACTTGAGAATATGCAATTGTGTTTGCTCATGAGTAGGGTGTTTTTTTCCACCTTTTTGCTCCATTGACTTGCATTCACAATATTCGAAGTTTGGCATTTTACATTCGTCGGGCTAGCCAGACTTGTGCAAAAAGATTAGTTCTAGTGCAGTTAATTATCGGTCAGCAGCATTAAATAATGCTCCACTTATAATCTGGGCCTTTATCTTCTGATTTATAATATCAATTGTTATTGAAAAATATAGATATAAAATAATAATTTATGGTGTTTTGGGAAGGGGAACAGATGCTAAATGCGGGACAACAATGTTTTTGTTTGAAATAATTAGGGAATAATGACTTCCGTGCTGATATTTACTATGTACACCAGTGTTTCCCAAACCCAGTCCTCAGGACCCTTACTCAGGCCAGATATTCATTATATCTTAACTAGAGCACAGGTGAAACAATCAGCTGATGGGTGAGCTGATTGTTTCACCTGTGCTCTAGTTAAAGGGATGTTAAACTCAATATTGACCGATTATATGATCAATCTTGTTCAGTCTTATTACATTTGCACACCAAATTTCAATTAATAAATTATATAGCCATTTACTTACAATTTTCTTATATTTAATCTGTCTGTTCCGTTAAATCGCCAGCCCCCTGTGACGTCATAATCATTGTTTATTTCTGTTGATCAATCAGCAAGCCTGTCGCCAGACAGGCTTACTTCTATGCAATCTGATTCGCGCATGCGCATTAACGCACAATCTGAGCAATCCGACCATCCAATCAGAAGCTTTTAAATACACAGACGATTTTGCTCGTGCATGTTTTCTGGAACACATGCGTGCATTGTCAGTTACCACACGGCGTGCTAAAGTAAACAGTGAATTGTGTAGTATTCCTAAACGATTCATTGTTTACTTGGAACAGTGCCAGTAAGTACATTGATGCATTCTATCTGTTGAATTTTTTTAATAGCCACAATTTTGACAAATATTGTTGCAATAGAAAACAATTTTATATTTGATATGCATTTAAATTACTTACTATCTGTAAACAATTGATATATTTGTATTATGTCACATAAATATATATGACTATATAATATTTAAAATATATATTTTTGGTGGACAATATGATACTATATATTACGTCATGCTCACCAATGCGCATGCGTGAAAAATAATACTGTCGGTAGCGAGCAAATTCTCTGACATGCAGAGAGGGTGGAGACAAGATGAAGTAGACTATATTCAGTGAAACATCGAAGAGGGGCTGGGCAATGCGGAGAGATGCGGCGCAACAAGGGTTTGAGAATGTATTCAAAATTTAATAAACGTACATGAAAAAATAGTGACATGATAATGCGGTTTAATACTTATTATATTAAAGAATCTAAATCTGTAATTTGACAATAACGGAGTTTACCATCACTTTAAGATATAATGAATATCTGGCCTGAGAAAGGGTCCTGAGGACTGGGTTTGGGAAACACTGATGTACACCCTAGAAAATTACAGAAAAAAATATAGCTGCAAGCAGCAATAGAGGTGGCCAGCGCATTATTTTTGCAATGCCATATAAGTAGTTATGTCACAAAATAAAGCTATACTGTTTACAGTTCTAACATAAGCATTTGGAAAAAAAACACATTTTCGAAATGTTTGCATTTTTTAAAATGACTGCCACACCATATGACCTATACTTTCAACATGAACAAATGTAACTCTAGGTGACAATATATGGTTATACAGCAAATTTCACAGTTTTAACATAAGCGGTTGGAAAGAAAACACAGTTTCAAAATTTTTGCGTAAACCAATATGGCTGCCACAGCTTGTGACTAATTCCTTCAACATGAACAACTGTGACTCTAGGTTACAATATAAGACTGTACAGCAAATTTCACAGATCTTACATAAGCGGTTGCAGAGAAAATAGACTTTTGAAATTTTCGCGTAAACCAAGATGGCTGCCCGATCGTAAGATATACAGCCTCTATATTATGCATAATAGTGCTCACTATAGATGTCAATTAACATGGCAAAAATAAAGCATTTTTGTAAAACGGTTTTTGTTTTATTATGAATTTAAATATATCGTTAAGCAATTTTGAACAATTCAAAATGGCTGCCAAACCACATGACGTATCAACTTCTCTTGAACAAATCTGAATGTTAGTCATAAGATAACTCTATAAACAAAATTTCAAGTCTGTCCCATAAGCGGTTTCGGAGAAGAAGATTTTTTTAGTTTTTAAAAATAGCGCATACGAAACAAAATGGCCACCAAGCTATGCAATGTATGGCTTTCAAATTGCACATACTAATGCTCACTATAGACCTCTACAATTTGCAGAAGTTTCATGAAAATTTGCAAATGTTTTATTTCACGAAGGCGACTGCGCAATGCAAATTTTAACTGCAATATTGTCTTTAAGGGTTATGACTATGTGTAATCATGTGTTTATTACACTGTAATATTGTTAAATATTGTAAAACTAATGTATAAAGTGCAAAATTAAGCAATTAAATGGTGATAAAAAGGTTAATGTCTCACAGCAGCCATGTTGATTATGGAAAAATCCCAATTTTAACAATCTTGGTAGAGGACCTTGCAAGGAGCATACGTGCAAAATTGCGCTTTATTGCACTAAGCGGTTTAAGAGAAGAAGATGTTTAAAGATTTTCGCAAAATGCAAGATGGTTGCTACATCATGTGACCAAGTCACTTCTGTTGAGCAATGGAAAATCTAGGTCATAGCATCACTAAGCTCAGCAAGTTTCAAAGTTGCAACATAAGCAGTTCCAGAGCTAAAGATTATTAAGCAGTTCTCGAAATTTGTCGCAAAAAACAATATGGCTGCGTAACCTTATGACCTATGAGTTCAATATTGCATGAGATGTAGCATTGCAATAGGCTGTACCAGCATACCTGATTTCAAGAGTTTAGCATAAGTAATTTGTGTTTTGTGAGCAATTGACTCAAAAGAGGCAGTATTGAATTACAAATAATTACGATAAACATAAACCCGATATTGCTGCCGCATCATGTGACTGATTCTCTCCTAATGAGCAATTATGAATCTAGGTAACAATATAAGACTGTATAGCAAATTTCACAGTTCTTACATAAGCGGTTGCAGAGAAAATAGACTTTCGAAATTTTCGCGTAAACCAAGATGGCTGCCCGATCGTAAGATATACAGCCTCCATATTACGCACAATAGTGCTCACTATAGATGTCAATAAACATGGCAAAAATAAAGCATTTTTGTAAAACTGTTTTTGTTTTATTATTAATTTAAATATATCATTAAGCAATTTTGAACAATTCAAAATGGCTGCCAAACCACATGATGTATCAACTTCTCTTGAACAAATCTGAATGTTAGTCATAAGATAACTCTATAAACAAAATTTCAAGTCTGTCCCATAAGCGGTTTCGGAGAAGAAGATTTTTATAGCTTTTAAAAATGGCGCATACGAAACAAAATGGCCGCCAAGCTATGCAATGTATGGCTTTCAAATTGCACATACTAAGGCTCACTATAGACCTCTACAATTTGCAGAAGTTTCATGAAAATTTGCAAATGTTTTATCTCACGAAGGCGATTGCGCAATGCGAATTTTAACTGCAATATTGTCTTTAAGGGTTATGACTATGTGTAATCATGTGTCTATTACACGTTAATATTGTTAAATATTGTAAAACTAATGTATAAAGTGCAAAATTACGCAATTAAATGGCGATAAAAAGGTTAATGTCTCACAGCAGCCATGTTGATTATGGAAAAATCACAGTTTGAACAAACTTGGTAGAGGACATTGCAAGGAGCATATGTGCAAAATTGCGCGTCATTGCACTAAGCGGTTTAGGAGAAGAAGATGTTTGAATATTTTCGCAAAATGCAATATGGCTGCCACATCATGTGACCAAGGCACTTCTCTTGAGCAATAGCAATTTCAGGTCATAGTAGCATTAAGCACAGCGAGTTTCAAATTTGTAACATAAGCAGTTCCAGAGCTAAAGGTTTTTAAGCGTTTGTCGAAATTTGTTGCAAAAAGCAATATGGCTGCCAGAGCATGTGACCTATGAGTTCAATTTTGCATGAGATGTAGCACAGCAATAGGCTGTACCAGCATACCTGATTTTAAGAGCTTTGCAAAAACAGTTAAGCAGTTATGGGCAATTGAATACAAAGCTTGGCGGAATAAAAAGAATAATAATAATAATAATAATAATAATAATAATAATCCGAACAATAACAATAGGTTGTCCTGCAACTTTGTTGCTGGCCACCTAAATTTCAAGTCTGTCCCATAAGCGGTTTCGGAGAAGAAGATTTTTATAGCTTTTAAAAATGGCGCATACGAAACAAAATGGCCGCCAAGCTATGCAATGTATGGCTTTCAAATTGCACATACTAAGGCTCACTATAGACCTCTACAATTTGCAGAAGTTTCATGAAAATTTGCAAATGTTTTATTTCACGAAGGCGATTGCGCAATGCGAATTTTAACTGCAATATTGTCTTTAAGGGTTATGACTATGTGTAATCATGTGTCTATTACACGTTAATATTGTTAAATATTGTAAAACTAATGTATAAAGTGCAAAATTACGCAATTAAATGGCGATAAAAAGGTTAATGTCTCACAGCAGCCATGTTGATTATGGAAAAATCACAGTTTGAACAAACTTGGTAGAGGACATTGCAAGGAGCATATGTGCAAAATTGCGCGTCATTGCACTAAGCGGTTTAGGAGAAGAAGATGTTTGAATATTTTCGCAAAATGCAATATGGCTGCCACATCATTGTGACCAAGGCACTTCTCTTGAGCAATAGCAATTTCAGGTCATAGTAGCATTAAGCACAGCGAGTTTCAAATTTGTAACATAAGCAGTTCCAGAGCTAAAGGTTTTTAAGCGTTTGTCGAAATTTGTTGCAAAAAGCAATATGGCTGCCAGAGCATGTGACCTATGAGTTCAATTTTGCATGAGATGTAGCACAGCAATAGGCTGTACCAGCATACCTGATTTTAAGAGCTTTGCAAAAACAGTTAAGCAGTTATGGGCAATTGAATACAAAGCTTGGCGGAATAAAAAGAATAATAATAATAATAATAATAATAATAATAATCCGAACAATAACAATAGGTTGTCCTGCAACTTTGTTGCTGGCCACCTAAAAATCTTGCATTTCATAAGATGAAACTTCTCCTATATCATTAAGTTTCTGCAAACTAAAGTTCTTTTCTAAAAATGCTAGGTCTGATAGAAAAACAAGATATAATTTGTATGGGTACATTACAGAAAAAAAACTTGACATTTATGTATGATTGCAATAAGGGCCAAACAGCTCAAGCACAGCTGTAGATCAAGCTGTAGGGTAGTTGTATATTTATGTCCAGAATTGTGCTCAATGTTGACAACTGTGTCCATAGTGTTTTTATATATGTACAAGACCATCAGGCATAAAAATAGGTACCTTCTTTATCACACCATCCTAAACATGTAAGGGTGCCATGGGGAAATAATCTTGTAGGATAAAGATACCATATATAAGCTACTTTAATGAAATTGTCCTTCAAGTTTGCACTGCAGGAAAATCCTGTTCCCTTCCTCGACTGTGTTGGCCTTCTCAGCTAAGGATAGCTCCATTGACTTCTATGGGGGGAGTCAAAACTGTTTACTTTCAACTTATAATATGAGCACTACCCGACGCATGCAAAAACCTTACTTATAGTGGAGTTAGAGCATGAGCTGGAGTGTTAAATACACTTTTAATCTAACCCAAAGTTAGTAGGAGTTTGGTACCCATTATTATGATGTTGTCTGCAAAATATATTTTTAGGTGGCCAGCAACAAAGTTGCAGGACAACCTATTGTTATTGTTCGTATTATTATTATTATTATTATTATTATTATTATTATTATTATTCTTTTTATTCCGCCAAGCTTTGTATTCAATTGCCCATAACTGCTTAACTGTTTTTGCAAAGCTCTTAAAATCAGGTATGCTGGTACAGCCTATTGCTGTGCTACATCTCATGCAAAATTGAACTCATAGGTCACATGCTCTGGCCGCCATATTGCTTTTTGCGACAAATTTCGACAAACGCTTAAAAATCTTTAGCTCTGGAACTGCTTATGTTACAACTTTGAAACTCGCTGTACTTAGTGCTACTATGACCTGAAATTGCTATTGCTCAAGAGAAGTGCCTTGGTCACATGATGTGGCAGCCATCTTGCATTTTGCGAAAATATTCAAACATCTTCTTCTCCTAAACTGCTTAGTGCAATGACGCGCAATTTTGCACATATGCTCCTTGCAAGGTCATCTACCAAGTTTGTTCAAACTGCGATTTTTCCATAATCAACATGGCTGCTGTGAGACATTAACCTTTTTATCGCCATTTAATTGCGTAATTTTGCACTTTATACATTAGTTTTACAATATTTAACAATATTACAGTGTAATAGACACATGATTACACATAGTCATAACCCTTAAAGACAATATTGCAGTTCAAATTCGCATTGCGCAATCGCCTTAGTGAAATAAAACATTTGCAAATTTTCATGAAACTTCTGCAAATTGTAGAGGTCTATAGTGAGCATTAGTATGTGCAATTTGAAAGCCATACATTGCATAGCTTGGCGGCCATTTTGTTTTGTATGCGCCATTTTTAAAAACTATAAAAATCTTCTTCTCCGAAACCGCTTATGGGACAGACTTGAAATTTTGTTTATAGACTTATCTTATGACTAACATTCAGATTTGTTCAAGAGAAGTTGATACGTCATGTGGTTTGGCAGCCATTTTGAATTGTTCAAAATTGCTTAACGATATATTTAAATTCATAATAAAACAAAAACCGTTTTACAAAAATGCTTTATTTTTGCCATGTTTATTGACATCTATAGTGAGCACTATTGTGCTTAATATGGAGGCTGTATATCTTACGATCGGGCAGCCATCTTGGTTTACGCGAAAATTTCGAAAGTCTATTTTCTCTGCAACCCCTTATGTAAGAATTGTGAAATTTGCTGTACAGTCTTATATTGTTACCTAGATTCATAGTTGCTCATTAGGAGAGAATCAGTCACATGATGCGGCAGCAATATCGGTTTTATGTTTATCGTAATTATTTGCAATTCAATACTTCCTCTTTTGAGTCAATTGCTCACAAAACACAAATTACTTATGCTAAACTCTTGAAATCAGGCATGCTGGTACAGCCTATTTTAATGCTACATCTCATGCAATATTGAACTGATAGGTCATAAGGTTACGCAGACAATATAGCAGTTAAAATTCGCATTGCGCAGTCGTCTTCGTGATATAAAACATTTGCAAATTTTCATGAAACTTCTGCAAATTGTAGAGGTCTATAGTGAGCATTAGTATGTGCAATTTGAAAGCCATACATTGCATAGCTTGGCAGCCATTTTGTTTTGTATGCGCCATTTTTAAAAACTATAAAAATCTTCTTCTCCGAAACCGCTTATGGGACAGACTTGAAATTTTGTTTATAGCGTTATCTTATGACTAACATTCAGATTTGTTCAAGAGAAGTTGATACGTCATGTGGTTTGGCAGCCATTTTGAATTGTTCAAAATTGCTTAACGATCTATTTAAATTCATAATAGAACAAAAACCGTTTTACAAAAATGCTTTATTTTTGCCATGTTTATTGATATCTATAGTGAGCATTATTGTGCATAATATAGAGGCTGTATATCTTACAATCGGGCAGCTATCTTGGTTTGCACGAAAATTTCGAAAGTCTATTTTCTCTGCAACCGCTTATGTAAGAACTGTGAAATTTGCTGTACAGTCTTATATTGTGACCTAGAGTCACAGTTGTTCATGTTGAAGGAATTAGTCACAAGCTGTGGCAGCCATATTGGTTTACGCAAAAATTTTGAAACTGTGTTTTCTTTCCAACCGCATATGTTAAAACTGTGAAATTTGCTGTATAACCATATATTGTTGAAAGTATAGGTCATATGGTGTGGCAGCCATTTTAAAAAACGCAAACATTTCGAAAATGTGTTTTTTTCCCCAAATGCTTATGTTAGAACTGTAAACCGTTGTTATATAGCTTTATTTTGTGACATAACTACTTATATGGCATTGCAAAAATAATGCGCTGGCCACCTCTATTGCTGCTTGCAGCTATATTTTTTTTTTAAGATCTCTTTACTGGAATCAACTCTGAGGTTGTAATAAATAAATAAATTATATATATATATATATATACTAATTTCTAAGTGCCATCCTTTAGGAAGCATATATTATATATCAGCAGCATATAAGCATGGAGCAGCAGCCCCTCCAAAATAAGCATATAGACCCCAGCAGTACAGTAGAGCAGGTTCCCATGCAGACTGACACTGTGGGAACGTACAGCAGACATCAGCGAGGCTGTACATGAACCTGTCCTCATGCACACTGAGTAAGGGCAACAAACAAACACAGCAACACCGGCTCCTTAGAGACACTGCAGAAAATTTTTCACTAAAAAATTCTAATCGCAGAAAATGAAAAAAAGTCCTGCCTCTGGGGCTGCACGTAGATGCCTCGTGTGATTGGCTCATCCATGTGCATGGCTATGTCTTCAACAAAGGGTATCTGAAGAATTAAGCAAATAGAAGTAAAATGGAATGTTGTTTAACATTGTATTCTCTATCTGACTCTTGAAAGATAGAGAATACTGCAGAAAATTTTTCACTAAAAAATTCTAATCGCAGAAAATGAAAAAAAGTTCTGCCTCTGGGGCTGCACGTAGATGCCTCGTGTGATTGGCTCATCCATGTGCATGGCTATGTCTTCAACAAAGGGTATCTGAAGAATTAAGCAAATAGAAGTAAATTGGAATGTTGTTTAACATTGTATTCTCTATCTGACTCTTGAAAGAAAATTTTTGGGTTTCATGTTCCTTTAAAGTAATTTAACAGGCTATAAAAAATCTTTAGATCAATTAATATTCAATTAAATCGTCTGGTACCTCTGTATTAGGGACACAATATAATTTATAAATCTGCCTTAACTCAAAATGAATATCACACTTGAATTTTACTGGAACATTTATAATTAGCCAGAAATATTAACCAATTCAATATATAGCTTATTTAACAACGTTTGGACATAGCATGTATCCAAATCTCACAATGAAATCTTAGCTTAACTCCAACAAATTTAATGGAATTTCCAGAAAAAAAATCACTATTTAGGCCAAAATAATCTTATGTACTTCAATTAAACAAACAGAGATTTAACACTGTATTATCAATTCAACATATATCAATTAATATAGTATTAAATAAGTTCAATTTAACCACAATAATAAATGCAATTTTTAAAATATATCACAGTACCTTTGATTAAACTTATGAACATTAAAATACAAAATCCTTTCCTCTTAATAGTAAATTGATTAATGCTTAATATGATTATTTTATCTAATATACCCTGGTCTATGCAATGTTAACTTATAACTACAAATTACACTTTTAAATCAGAGCTTCAATTAAACTTCTGCAATAAAGAATATCTTTAAAGGGCCACTAAACCCAAAATCTTTCTTTCATGATTCAGATAGAGAATAGAAATTTAAACAACATTACAATTTACTTCCATTATTTATTTTGCTTCATTTTTTAAATATCCTTAGTTGAAGAAAAAGCAATGCACATGGTGAGCCAATCACACAAGGCTTCTATGTGCAGCAACCAATCAGCAGTTAGTGAGCATATCTAGATATGCTTTTCATCAAAGAATATCAAGAGAATAAAACAAATTAGATAATATAAGTAAATTAGAAAGATGTTTAAAAGTGCATTCTCTTTCTAAATCATAAAAGAAAAAATGTGGGTGGCATGTCCCTTTAAGTGGTTATATTGAATAATGTTAACAAAGCTAAAGAATTCCTTTCTAACAGACAATTGCTGATGATAGCTTTTATTTTTCTATTTGCGACCCATAAAGGGAAGAGCTTAGACCATGAGCATCGATCCAACTATCTCTGGGGTCCTTGTGCTCCCTCTTTGGTCCCCATTCGTGGCTCAGAGAGGGACATTTTTTGGGGGGGGGTGTTTGTATTTGTGTGTTTTTTTGTTTTTTCTTCGTCCTCTCCAACCACAGTCCAATAGCTGCCAATAATGACAGATAGTTTAAATATCTTGTCCTGTAATGTCGGGGGCTTCTCCTCCCCTATTAAACGCAAACAAATAATTAAACATTTGGGGAAATCAAATCCTGATATTGTGCTAGTGCAAGAGACTCAGTTTAAAGAATTTGAACTAACTAAGCTGAAAAAAATGGGTGGGAGAGGTGCTGGGGACGCATTGTGTTAATAGAAAATGTGGGGTCACAATTTTATTACATAAAAAGTTAGATTATCAAATAATTAATACTGAACTGGACCCGAATTCCAGATTTATCATCCTCCAAATTCTGATTAATAGATACAAAGATTAAGTTTTACCTTTCAGTGGCCTAGATTTAGAGTTGGGCGGTAGCCGTCAAAACCAGCGTTAGAGGGTCCTAACGCTGGTTTTTACCGCCCGCTGGTATTTGGAGTCAGTCAGGAAAGGGTCTAACGCTCACTTTGCAGCCGCGACTTTTCCATACCGCAGATCCCCCTACGCCATTTGCGTATCCTATCTTTTCAATGGGATCTTTCTAACGCCGGTATTTAGAGTCGTGGCTGAAGTGAGCGTTAGAAATCTAACGACAAAACTCCAGCCGCAGAAAAAAGTCAGTAGTTAAAGAGCTTTCTGGGCTAACGCCGGTTTATAAAGCTCTTAACTACTGTGCTCTAAAGTACACTAACACCCATAAACTACCTATGTACCCCTAAACCGAGGTCCCCCCACATCGCCGCCACTCTATTAAAATTTTTTAACCCCTAATCTGCCGCTCCGTACACCGCCGCCAGCTACGTTATCCCTATGTACCCCTAATCTGCTGCCCCTAACATCGCCGACCCCTATATTATATTTATTAACCCCTAATCTGCCGCCCCCAACGTCGCCTCCACCTACCTACAATTATTAACCCCTAATCTGCCGACCGGATCTCACTGCTACTATAATAAATGTATTAACCCCTAAAGCTAAGTCTAACCCTAACACCCCCCTAAGTTAAATATAATTTAAATCTAACGAAATAAATTAACTCTTATTAAATAAATTATTCCTATTTAAAGCTAAATACTTACCTGTAAAATAAACCCTAATATAGCTACAATATAAATAATAATTATATTGTAGCTATTTTAGGATTAATATTTATTTTACAGGCAACTTTGTAATTATTTTAACCAGGTACAATAGCTATTAAATAGTTAATAACTATTAAATAGTTACCTAGTTAAAATAATTTCAAAATTACCTGTAAAATAAATCCTAATCTATGTTACAATTAAACCTAACACTACACTATCAATAAATTAATTAAATACAATACCTACAATTATCTACAATTAAACCTAACACTACACTATCAATAAATTAATTAAATACAATATCTACAAATAAATACAATGAAATAAACTAAAGTACAAAAAATAAAAAAGAACTAAATAAAAAATATTTACAAACATTAGAAAAATATTACAACAATTTTAAACTAATTACACCTACTCTAAGCCCCCTAATAAAATAACAAAGACCCCCAAAATAAAAAAATGCCCTACCCTATTCTAAATTAAAATAGTTCAAAGCTCTTTTACCTTACCAGCCCTGAAAAGGGCCCTTTGCGGGGCATGCCCCAAAGAATTCAGCTCTTTTGCCTGTAAAAAAAACACATACAATACCCCCCCCAACATTACAACCCACCACCCACATACCCCTAATCTAACCCAAACCCCCCTTAAATAAACCTAACACTAAGCCCCTGAAGATCTTCCTACCTTATCTTCACCCTGCCAGGTTCACCGTTCCGTCCTGAAGAGCTCCTCCGATGTCCTGATCCAAGCCCAAGCGGGGGGCTGAAGAGGTCCATGATCCGGCTGAAGTCTTCATCCAAGCGGGAGCTGAAGAGGTCCATGATCCGGATGAAGTCTTCATCCAAGCGGGAGCTGAAGAGGTCCATGATCTGGATGAAGTCTTCTATCAACTGCATCTTCAATCTTCTTTCTTCCAGATCCATCTTGCAGACCTCCAACGCGGAACATCCTCTTCTCCCGACGCCTACTAGCCGAATGATATAATATAACCCAAACCCCCTTAAATAAACCTAACACTAAGCCCCTGAAGATCTTCCTACCTTATCTTCACCTCGCCGGGTATCACACCGATCCGTCCTGGCTCCGATGTCTTAATCCAAGCCGAAGCGGGGGGCTGAAGATGTCCATGATCCGGCTGAAGTCTTCATCCAAGCGGGAGCTGAAGAGGTCCATGATCCGTCTGAAGTCTTCTATCAACGGCCTCTTCAGTCTTCTTTCTTCCGGAGCCATCATCTTCCAGCCAACGCGGATCCAACCTCTTCTACCGAGGCCTACTCGCGGAATGACGGTTCCTTTAAATGACGTCATCCAAGATGGCGTCCGTCGAATTCCGATTGGCTGATAGGATTCTATCAGCCAATCGGAATTAAGGTAGGAAAATTCTGATTGGCTGATGGAATGAGCCAATCAGAATCAAGTTCAATCCGATTGGCTGATCCGATCAGCCAATCAGATTGAGCTTGCATTCTATTGGCTGATCGGATCAGCCAATCGGATTGAACTTGATTCTGATTGGCTCATTCCATCAGCCAATCAGAATTTTCCTACCTTAATTCCGATTGGCTGATAGAATCCTATCAGCCAATCGGAATTCGACGGATGCTATCTTGGATGACGTCATTTAAAGGAACCGTCATTCGGCGAGTAGGCGTCGGTAGAAGAGGTTGGATCCGCGTCGGCTGGAAGATGATGGCTCCGGAAGAAAGAAGATTGAAGATGCCGTTGATAGAAGACTTCAGCCGGATCATGGACCTCTTCAGCTCCCGCTTGGATGAAGACTTCAGCCGGATCATGGACAACTTCAGCCCCCCGCTTGGGCTTGGATCAAGACATCGGAGCCAGGACGGATCGGTGTGATACCCGGCGAGGTGAAGATAAGGTAGGAAGATCTTCAGGGGCTTAGTGTTAGGTTTATTTAAGGGGGGTTTGGGTTAGATTAGGGGTATGTGGGTGGTGGGTTGTAATGTTGGGGGGGTATAGTATGTTTTTTTACAGGCAAAATAGCTGAATTCTTTGGGGCATGCCCCGCAAAGGGCCCTTTTCAGGGCTGGTAAGGTAAAAGAGCTTTAATCTTTTTTAATTTAGAATAGGGTAGGGCATTTTTTTATTTTGGGGGTCTTTGTTATTTTATTAGGGGGCTTAGAGTAGGTGTAATTAGTTTAAAATTGTTGTAATATTTTTCTAATGTTTGTAAATATTTTTTTACTTTTTGTAACTTAGCTTTTTTATTTTTTGTACTTTAGTTAGTTTATTTCATTGTATTTATTTGTAGGTATTTTATTTAATTTATTTATTGATAGTGTAGTGTTAGGTTTAATTGTAACTTAGGTTAGGATTTATTTTACAGGTAATTTTGTAATTATTTTAACTAGGTAACTATTAAATAGTTATTAACTAATTAATAGCTATTGTACCTGGTTAAAATAAATAAAAAGTTGCCTGTAAAATAAATATTAATCCTAAAATAGCTACAATATAATTATAATTTATATTGTAGCTATATTAGGGTTTATTTTACAGGTAAGTATTTAGCTTTAAATATGAATAATTTATTTAATAAGAGTTAATTTATTTTGTTAGATTTAAATTATATTTAACCCCTTAATGACCACAGCACTTTTCCATTTTCTGTCCGTTTGGGACCAAGGCTATTTTTACATTTTTGCAGTGTTTGCGTTTAGCTGTAATTTCCCTCTTCATTTTCATTTACTGTACCCACACATATTATATACCGTTTTTCTCGCCATTAAATTGACTTTCTAAAGATACTATTATTTTCATCATATCTTATAATTTACTATAAATTTTTTTATAAAATATGAGGAAAAAATGGAAAAAAACACACTTTTTTTTAACTTTGACCCCCAAAATCTGTTACACATCTACAACCACCAAAAAACACTTATGCTAAATAGTTTCTAAATTTTTCCTGAGTTTAGAAATACCCAATGTTTACATCTTCTTTGCTTTTTTTTATAAGTTATAGGGCCATAAATACAAGTAGCACTTTGCTATTTCCAAACCATTATTTTTCAAAATTAGCGCTAGTTACATTAGAACACTAATATCTTTCAGGAATCTCTGAATATCCCTTGACATGTATATATTTTTTTTTAGTAGACATCCCAAAGTATTGATCTTAGGCCCATTTTGGTATATTTCATGCCACCATTTCACCGCCAAATGCGATTAAATACAAAAAAATGTTCACTTTTTCACTAATTTTTTCACAAACTTTTGGTTTCTCACTGAAATTATTTACAAACAGCTTGTGCAATTATGGCTTAAATTATTTTAAATTAATCTCTGGGATCCCCGTTGTTCAGAAATAGCAGACATATATGGCTTTGGCGTTGCTTTTTGGTAATTAGAAGGCTGCTAAATGCCACTGTGCACTACACGTGTATTATGCCCAGCAGTGAAGGGGTTAATTAGGGAGCATGTAGGGAGCTTTTAGGGGCAATTTTAGCTTTAGTATAGTGTAGTAGACAACCCCAAGTATTGATCTAGGCCCATTTTGGTATATTTCATGCCACCATTTCACCGCCAAATGCGATCAAATAAAAAAAACCGTTACATTTTTCACAATTTTAGGTTTCTCACTGAAATCATTTACAAACAGCTTGTTCAATTATGGCACAAATGGTTGTAAATGCTTCTCTGGGATCCCCTTTATTCAGAAATAGCAGACATATATGGCTTTGGCGTTGCTTTGTGGTAATCAGAAGGCCGCCAAATGCCGCTGCGCATCACACGTGTATTATGGCTAGCAGTGATGGGGTTAATTATGTAGCTTGTAGGGAGCTTGCAGGGTTAATTTTAGCTTTAGTTTAGAGCTCAGCCTCCCACCTAAAACATCAGACCCCCTGATCCCTCCCAAACAGCTCTCTTCCCTCCCCCACCCCACAATTGTCCCCGCCATCTTAAGTACTGGCAGAAACTCTGTCAGTACTAAAATAAAAGCTATATTGGGGCTTTTTTTTGGCATATTTACATATGCTGCTGTGTAGGATCCCCCCTTAGCCCCCAACCTCACTGATCCCCCACCAAACAGCTTTCTAACCCACCCCCTCTGCCTTAATGGGCGCCATCTTGGGTACTGGCAGCTGTCTGCCAGTACCCAGTTTAGTAACAAAAGTATGTTTATTGTTTTTTTCATAGCCCTTTTCTGTAGTGCAGCTCCCCCCCCCCCAGACCAACCCCCCACCCCTTCCAGAACCCTTAGATCATAATTTATTTAGTTAAATGTTGTTGTTTTTTACTCTTCTTAACTTAACTTTTGCTGCAGTGTAGCGGTTCCCTCCCGCTCCCACCCCGTGCACGCGCCCGCCCGCCGCCCGCCTGTCCCGCCCCCCGATCCCGCCCCCCTCCCCTTCATCCGGCACACCGATGGCCGCCTACCCGCCTCCCAGACTTGCTCCCACCCACCAACGATACCGGCCACCGATGTCCGGTGCAGAGAGGGCCACAGAGTGGCTCTCTCTGCATCGGATGGCCAAGGGGGGTTATTGCAGGATGCCTCCATATCGAGGCATCACTGCAATAACCGGAAAGCAGCTGGAAGCGAGCAGGATCGCTTCCAGCTGCTTTCCAGACCAAGGACGTACGCCACACGTCCTCGGTCATTAACTGACTTTTTTTTGAGGACGTGTGGCATACGTCCTTGGTCCTTAAGGGGTTAACTTAGGGGGGTGTTAGTGTTAGGGTTAGAATTAGCTTTAGGGGTTAATACATTTATTATAGTAGCGGTGAGCTCCGGTCGGCAGATTAGGGGTTAATTATTGTAGGTAGCTGGCGGCGACGTTGTGGGGGGCAGATTAGGGGTTAATAAATATAATATAGGGGTCGGCGGTGTTAGAGGCAACAGATTAGGGATACATAACTATAATGTATGTTGCGGCGGTGTACGGAGCGGCAGATTAGGGGTTAATAATAATATGCAGGTGTCAGCGATAGCGGGGGCGGCAGATTAGGGGTTAATAAATATAACATAGTGGTCGGTGATGTTAGGGGTACATAGGGATAACGTAGCTGGCGGCGGTGTACGGAGCGGCAGATTATGGGTTAATAATAATATGCAGGGGTCAGCGATAGCGGGGGCGGCAGATTAGGGGTTAATAAGTGTAAGGTTAGGGGTGTTTAGACTCGGGGTTCATGTTAGGGTGTTAGGTGCAGACGTAGGAAGTGTTTCCCCATAGGAAACAATGTAGCTGCGTTAGGAGCTGAACGCTGCTTTTTTGCAGGTGTTAGTTTTTTTTCAGCTCAAACAGCCCCATTGTTTCCTATGGGGGAATCGTGCACAAGCATGTTTTTGAAGCTGGCCGCGTCCGTAAGCACCGCTGGTATCGAGAGTTGCAGTGGCGGTAAATATGCTATACGCTCCCTTTTTGGAGCCTAACGCAGCCCTTCTGTGAACTCTAAATATCAGCAGTATTTAAAAGGTGCGGGAGAAAAAAAGCACGCGTAGCTAATGCACCCCTTTGGCCGCAGAACTCTAAATCTAGCCGAGTGTTATTTAGCAAATAATAGAAAATTCACCAATTGGCTTGCCCTGAAGTGGAAAGGCTATTGTACTTTGAATATTTCTTACTACGGTAAAATAGAAACTTTCTGGGAAGCCGTAAAAGCAGTACTGCAGGGTCAAATTAAATCATACATGTGTCATTTGAAAAAATATATAATTCTAGGGAATTACAACTGGCCTTCCAGGTTAAAAATGCATTCATGAAATACAAAATGGGCGCTTCTAAGATTATTTGGGACAAATATTCATTAGCTAGGTCTGAAAGAGATATTTTTTTAAAACAGCATTCCATGTTAGAGGATATTAAAATAAATTGTTACTATTGAGGATTCTATGGGTGCTCAGCAAAATATCTGGCCAGGCTAGTTAAAAGTAAGAAAAATAAAAATTACATCATAGCTATTAAAGCTAGTAATGCTAGATTTACGAATAAGAAGGATATTAGCAAAACATTTTAAAATGATTTTCTAACCCTTTATTCTTGTTTTTCTAACCCTTTATTCTTGTAAGGACATACATGCCAGAAATAAAGAACTATTCTGGTCAAAAATAACAGTCCCTAAAATCTCAGGAGCAGAGCTAAGTGAAGTTAATGCTCCGATATCAAGTGAAGAGAGATTAACCCTGCTATTAAAAAAGCTAAACTAAATAAGGTAGCCGGACCAGATTGGCTCCCAATCGAATTTTATAAAATATTAGCAGATGATATTAATCCTGTGTTAGTTAAGCTTTTTAACAATTACTATAATTCACTCAATCCAATCTCCAATTATTTTACTGCGGCGAATGTGTCTCTTATTCTTAAAAAAGGGGGAGTTGCTGAAGAGTTCTCTTCTTATAGGCCAATATCGGTTCTTAACTCGGACTATAAAATTCTCACCTCCATTATAGAGGATAGATATATAAAGAGAGAGGAGCACTAGCAAACCTATGTATATGATAATAAGCAGTGCGACTTACTAATAACACACTAAGGTGGAGAACCACCCAAAATTAGATGTGTGTGCAAAACAGGATAGCGTCACCCGGAAACAATAATGACAATAAGATAGAGTCAAACAGGGGTAAGGAAACTCAGTCCGGTGTACACCATAATATGCTCATGGATTGCACAGGAAACTATCTAGAAAAGGAGGATTGACCTCACCATAAATAACTGCTAACTAGTGCAATACTGGAGCAGTGTTGACCGGACTGAGAGAGTACCCAAGTAAGAATGACTCAGAAATTCAAATAAATGCAATATAGTGGAATGCAGGGATAGTAATCCAGACTATGAATGTGAGCCACAACAGAGGAACTGATAATGCAAATTAATAGGTAGCTAGTCTCATTGAGCGCCTGATGCGCATTTCGCCGCAATTGGCTTTTTCAAAGGCTAACCCGACTGTGAGAAGCCTTCCTGCTTAAAGGGACATTCAACACTGCCCACAACATTAATCTATGTTTCAAAACTAAATAAAACGATCAAGCTGCAAGGTGCCCCCTTTCTCTTACTTACCGGCTTCACTGTTGAATCGTCATTGTTATCTTCCAAATTGGTGTCCTAATATGTCTTCCTAACTCCCCCCACCGTGACGTCTTCGCCTTCTTTCTCAAACTAGCAGCCAATGAGAGCCCATTCCCCGGACTGAAATCCAAGCGCGTTCACGGCCGTTAGCGCATGCGCAATATACTAGGAACACTAAAAGCAGAACCAAAATAATCGAAGTTGTTTCCGTTACGCTGATATTACTTACAGCACTCTATTACGTTGTGTTAGGTAATAACACTATCCGCATCAACAAATTAGTTTGCCGGAACGGAAACAACTTGGGTTATTATGGTTCCGCTTTTAATGTTCCTATTGTATCGCGCATGCGCTAATGCCCGTGAACGCGCTGGGATTGAAGTAGGAGAAATGAGATAGAAGTGCCGGCTAGTTTGAAGAAGACGAGCTGTACGTCACAGTGGGGGGAGTTAAGCAGCCATATTAGGAGACACATTTTGAAGTTATCAATGAGGATTGAACAGTGAAGGCAGTAAGTAAGAGAAAGGGGGAACGTTGAAGCTTGCTCTTTATACTTAGTTTAGAAACATAGGTTATTGTTGTGGGCAGTGTTGAATGTCCCTTTAAGTCAGACTCATTAGCCAATCAGGGGCGCAGAAGGTGCACACCCCTGAGGGAGTCCAATCAAAGACGTCCTCCTCCCATTGGATGGGAATCCGTCACGTGATCGCAACCACGTCAGTAGGTAATGTTGACAGATTGTCAACATAAAACTATACTATATGTGAGTCAAGAACAACATTTAATATAGATCGTATCAGATCATGCACAATCAGTGATGCAAATAAATAATGTATGAGTGTCCTATTAGTGATAAAACCACTAAGTAGAATTGATGGTGCAGACACTGAAACAAACTACTAAAATGACGCCAAAATTTAAACAAATGAAATATTTGGGGAAACGATAATGAATCAAGGAGTCATAAAAAGCATATTTTCAAAGAAACTTATTTTTCATCAAGAACATAAATAGTAAATATAGTGTATAGGCTCAGATCATGATTGAAATACCGTTCATTAGATAGCGATAATGGAAGTTAATTTTAAATTAAATAGTCCTCTGATTATTGTTAGAAAGGGAGATAGATACTAGAATGTTATACATAGAAATAGTATATATTATATAAAGATCGCTAATGACCAACATAAGGATGAAGTTAAATAACCACCCATTATTATCTGATATGCTGGATCATCGTTCTAATGTGTGGATATTGAGATGTTATATACAGGAATTGCGCACATGCTTAATACTATATACAGACCACTAATAACCATACTCAAAGTGAGGTCAGGTAGCAGCACGTAAGTGTCTGAAATATTATATCATCCATCAAATATAGTGCAGTTTATAAGCTCAAGTCAGAATTAATATTCATTTCATAAAGGCAGTCATAACAGGGATTGTGTTTTCTTAGGGAAACCTCTGATTATTGCAAAAACAGGGAGATAAGTACTCAGATGTTATATAAATAGAAAAAGAAAGGAGAGAATAACACGCATATTTGATATTATATAGATATCACAAATAAAGTAAAGTGATACTTATGTTGATAGGTAGACTAATCTCAGATATACAGAGGCAGGCAAATTGCGGAACCTATATACAAAAAGCGTATAATATGGATTAAGATAAAAATTGAAATACAAGATGGTTTACAATATAGAGTATAGCTACAATATTTGAAAAAATTGATAAAGAGAGATAGATTAAAATAAATTCTACCCATTGATGGTTAGTGTAGTAAATATTATAGATAAGAGTCAAATCCATCCTGTTCATTGAGTTTATTGGGAGTTAGGGTGTTTAACCAAAAAATCCATCTGCATTCAGCTTGTAATAGCATATTTTCGATATTGCCACCCTTAATGCCTGTTTTAATCACCTTTAGGGCATATACTTTTAGATCTGGTTTGGTGCCATGTTTATTAAGATAATGTCTGGCAACGGGAGTGAGGTTTTCATCTTTCTTTTTATCAATTTCGCAATTTTTTATGCTGTTGATATGTTCTCCAAGTCTAACACGTAATTCCCGTGTCGTTATGCCTATATATATTTTGCCACAAACACAGAGGAGGCAATATACTACATTTTTTTTGTCCTACAATTAGCAAATCCCAACATTCTTTTGGGGTTACCAGTTAAAGTTTTGAATTCTTTTTCATTATGGATATATTTGCAGAAACTGCATGATCCGCATGTGTATGTTCCACAAATGTTCCTACAGGAGAATTCCTGAGAGTGAGAAGGAACTGCACTGATGATGATGTGTTTAATAAAAGGGCTAAAGAACTTAAATCTCGCCTGAAGGATAGAGGATATACTCGTCAAGTAATCCGGAAAGATTTCCATAGAGCAAGAAGAACCCCTAGAGATCAGCTTTTAATTCCTAAAAAGAAAAACAAGATCTCAAACGATGAAATGAGATTTGTTACTACTTTTAATGAAAATCATAAGAATATAAGTAACATATTGGATTGTCACTGTCAAATACTTAAAACTGATAAAGATTTATCGCAATATATCGGGGACAAAATTAAAACCAGCTGAAGAAGAGCACCTACAATTGGAAATAAACTGGTGAGAAGCCACTTCATAAGAAAAAAAACCAAACAGGAACATTTGTGGAACATACACATGCGGATCATGCATTTTCTGTAAATATAACCATAATGAAAAAGAATTCAAAACTTTAACTGGTAACACCAAAAGAATGTTGGGATTTGCTAATTGTAGGACAAAAAATGTAGTAAATTGCCTCCTCTGTGTTTGTGGCAAAAGATATATAGGCATAACGACACGGGAATTAGGTGTTAGACTTGGAGAACATATCAACAGCATAAAAAATTGCGAAATTGATAAAAAGAAAGATAAAAACCTCACTCCCGTTGCCAGACATTATCTTAATAAACATGGCACCAAACTAGATCTAAAAGTATGTGCCCTACAGGTGATGAAAACAGGCATTAGGGGTGGCAATATCGAAAATATGCTATTACAAGCTGATTTTTTGGTTAATCTATCTCTATCAATTTTTTCAAATATTGTAGCTATACTCTATATTGTAAACCAGCTTGTATTTCAATTTTGATCTTAATCCATATTATACACTTTTTGTATATAGGTTCCGCAATTTGCCTGCCTCTGTATATCTGAGATTAGTCTACCTATCAATATAAGTATCACTTTACGTTATTTGTGATATCTATATAATATCAAATATGCGTGTTATTCTCTCCTTTCTTTTTCTTTTTATATAACATCTGAGTACTTACCTCCCTGTTTTTGCAATAATCAGAGGTTTCCCTAAGAAAACATAATCCCTGTTATGACTGCCTTTATGAAATGAATATTAATTCTGACTTGAGCTTATAAACTGCACTATATTTGATGGATGATATAATATTTCAGACACTTATGTGCTGTTACCTGACCTCACTTTGAGTATGGTTATTAGTGGTCTGTATATAGTATTAAGCATGTGCGCCATTCCTGTATATAACATCTCAATATCCATACATTAGAACGATGATCCAGCATATCATATAATAATGGGTGGTTATTTAACTTCATCCTTATGTTGGTCATTAGCGATCTTTATATAATATATACTATTTCTATGTATTTCTAGTATCTATCTCCCTTTCTAACAATAATCAGAGGACTATTTAATTTAAAATTAACTTCCGTTATGGCTATCTAATGAACGGTATTTCAATCATGATCTGAGCCTATACACTATATTAACTATTTATGTTCTTGATGAAAAATAAGTTTCTTTGAAAATATGCTTTATATGACTCCTTGATTCATTATCGCTTCCCCAAATATTTAATTTGTTTAAATTTTGGTGTCATTTTAGTAGTTTGTTTCAGTGTCTGCACCATCAATTCTACTCAGTGGTTTTATCACTAATAGAACACTCATGCATTATTTATTTGCATCACTGATTGCGCATAATCTGATACGATCTATATTAAATGTTGTTCTTGACTCACATATAGTATAGTTTTATGTTGACAATCTGTCAACATTACCTACTGACGTGGTTGCGATCATGTGACGGATTCCCATCCAATGGGAGGAGGACGTCTTTGATTGGACTCCCTCAGGGGTGTGCACCTTCTGTGCCCCTGATTGGCTAATAAGTCTGACTTAAGCAGGAAGGCTTCTCACAGTCGGGTTAGCCTTTGAAAAAGCCGGTTGCAGCAAAATGCGCATCAGGCGCTCAATGAGACTAGCTACCTATTAATTTGCATTATCAGTTCCTCTGTTGTGGCTCACATTCATAGTCTGGATTACTATTCCTGCATTTCACTATATTGCATTTATTTGAATTTCTGAGTCATTCTTACTTGGGTACTCTCTTAGTCCGGTCAACACTGCTCCAGTATTGCACTAGTTAGCAGTTATTTATGGTGTGGTCAATCCTCCTTTTCTTGTTAGTTTCCTGTGCAATCCGTGAGCATATTATGGTGTACACCGGACTGAGTTTCCTTACCCCTGTTTGACTCTATCTTATTGTCATTATTGTTTCAGGATATCCTGTTTTGCGCACACATCTAATTTTGTGTGGTTCACCACCTTTGTGTGTTATTAGTAAGCCACACTGCTTATTGCGATTGTATGATCATATACATAGGTTTGGTAGTACTCCTCTCTCTTTATGTTTTTTAATCTAAGTCTTATTTACACCTCATTGTTAGTGAGTTATTCTTAATATACATAATAAATGTTAAGTTTTAATGTGTTTACCCTCCTTGGCGGCTCTTCCTGCCCTATATACTTTCTCCTGATATGGTAGAAAAATAGAGTGTTTTCTTTTGAGTGCTCTGCCTTTGTCCTTGTTTTCTCTACTTTTGTTTTTCTCATGTTTATTGGACATTAAGCACCCCCCTACATTTAATGATAGCTGATATGGGTTATTAAACCCTCTCCTGCTACCTTGAGAGTTCTCTCTTTATGTAGCATACTATAATTGTTTGGGGCCCATAATTTAGTCAGATTTCTTCCCCATCCTTTTCTTCTCTAGACTTAATAAATGCCTTGATCAAGTTATACACAAAGACCAGACAGGCTTCATGAAAGGCAGACATTCTATGGTTAATCTACGAAAAGTTATGACTTCAATAGATTATTTTTGGAACGGATGCTCACCTAAAACGCAAAAAAAGACGAGAAAAGAAGTAAAAGATGTTGCTATTTTTACAGTCGATGCAGAAAAGGTGTTTGACTCCATCTCTTGGGACCATCTGTTTTGTTCTTATGTTCAGTTTGTTTTTTATGGACAGTTTTTACAATTTATTCATAAAATTTATAATACACCCTACTCCTCACTTCTCATTAATGGCACCCTTTCATCTTCTATTACTCTTAGTAGAGGTACTAGACAAGGATGCCCCCTGTCTTCTCTTCTTTTTAATATTTCAATAGAGCCATTTGCGATCTGGCTAAGACAGGAATTAAGAAGAATAAGAGTCCATACTTTTGTTTTAAAGACGCTATTATATGCAGACGACTTATTACTTTTTGGAAGAAGAAAAAAGACAACGGCACTACGTTTGCTGTGTCCCACAATTTATTCTATTCTCCTGGAATGTGAGAAATAACAAAAAGATATGTATGCGGAGACTTAGGTGCTGTACACTGAAAGAGACAAACTAGAAAAATCAATTGCAATCTGCAATTGAAAGAGTGTACTTGGTAGCACTCAACAGCAAAATAATGAATAAATGGCCATGGATACCTAGGTAAAGGGCCCAGGACAAGGCGATTTAAAACTTAACTTTTATTGGTTTAATAATAAAAAAGAAAAAAGAAAAAGGGTGTTAAAATTCCAACTGGTGTAGAAATGGGAGAATGCAACTCCTAAGGAGAATAATTTGACCGTATGTGGTATGCTCTCCAAGTTATGTCTACTAGGGGAGGAGGTGAAATAAAACGAATGTATTAATAATAATTAGTGATACAGCCCTAGGTTATGGGACTGTATCACTTTCAGGTTACTGAACCCCTAATTTAATAAAATCCTCGCGTGTCTTGGGGGTGAGTGATGGTACTAATATATAGAGAGAGCCCCAATTATAATGTCCTAGTTGGATGTTATAATATCAGAGTCTAAGTTGTAAATATTATGCTCTGAAATATCCTACAATAGTCACCACGCACCAGAACGAGTATGCACTAAAAATTGGTAATATGGTAAAAATACTCGTGTGTATACCTCGTACTGGGTACTGAATATATTACTCTGTACTGTGAACAGACTCTGATAGCGATATTATATAAGCTGTTTTGCTTCTAATAACACAACCGGCAAGGAAAAAAACAAATAAAGATAGGTAAAATAAAAGTCTGGTAACACTCTATGAAAGTGCAACAGTGATCTGATGGCTACGTTTGTTGCTTTCGTGAAAATGTTACAAGTTGATAAATATCACTCTGTAAATAATTAAATTTTGTTAGGAAGTAATTTCGTTGTAATATTGCACTATGTTTGTGCTTAACTTATTAGTACTATTGATCTCAATGAGCAACACATTACCACCTGTCCCTGTGGGGAGCTATTAGTAAAGTCGCACTTATGGTGCCAGAGTATAGTTAAAAGTATTTTACCTTGGTTTAGCCCCTGTTGTAATACCGCCGGTTATATAAATCGATACTGCAAATTATATTGAGTGTAGTTCACTTAAATATAAAAGAGTTATTATCCCTTAGGGAAGCTGGAGAAAATTCTCCTTTTTTAACTTAAACAACTGTGTGAATTGGTAGTAGAATGCTTTATTAGAATTTAATTTAAAATGGTATGTCTGCGTGTGAGTGAGACCTGGTTAAACTGAGCCGCTTCAATCTTATATTGATTAATTTTTCAAACTAATTTACCTAACGGTGTCTAATTCTAAACGAGGCACTTAAGACTGAAGCTGTAAGCTGATTCAGCTCAGATCACATTAGGTCTCCAATATACAGAGACCCCGTTGACTTAAATAACCGGTAATTCAGAATATACCAACTTTAATACCGGAGAGTCACTTACTGACCTTATAATAATCCTACCATACATATACTAGGAATAAGTACCCTGGAGTAATACTCAACTGTTGCACAGGGGATATCTTTATAGTGCACCAAACACACTGACCAGATACGGGTTTACTGTTTATAATAACTGCTTAACTCTTTTATATTTAAGTGAACTACACTCAATATAATTTGCAGTATCGATTTATATAACCGGCGGTATTACAACAGGGGCTAAACCAAGGTAAAATACTTTTAACTATACTCTGACACCATAAGTGCGACTTTACTAATAGCTCCCCACAGGGACAGGTGGTAATGTGTTGCTCATTGAGATCAATAGTACTAATAAGTTAAGCACAAACATAGTGCAATATTACAACGAAATTACTTCCTAACAAAATTTAATTATTTACAGAGTGATATTTATCAACTTGTAACATTTTCAAGAAAGCAACAAACGTAGCCATCAGATCACTGTTGCACTTTCATAGAGTGTTACCAGACTTTTATTTTACCTATCTTTATTTGTTTTTTCCTTGCCGGTTGTGTTATTAGAAGCAAAACAGCTTATATGATACCGCTATCAGAGTCTGTTCACAGTACAGAGCAATATATTCAGTACCCAGTACGAGGTATACACACGAGTATTTTTACCATATTACCAATTTTTAGTGCATACTCGTTCTGGTGCGTGGTGACTATTGTAGGATATTTCAGAGCATAATATTTACAACTTAGACTCTGATATTATAACATCCAACTAGGACATTATAATTGGGGCTCTCTCTATATATTAGTACCATCACTCACCCCCAAGACACGCGAGGATTTTATTAAATTCTGGGGTCAGTAACCTGAAAGTGATACAGTCCCATAACCTAGGGCTGTATCACTAATTATTATTAATACAATAATTTTATTTCACCTCCTCCCCTAGTAGACATAACTTGGAGAGCATACCACATACTGGTCAGATTATTCTCCTTAGGAGTTGCATTCTCCCATTTCTACACCAGTTGGAATTTTAACACCCTTTTTCTTTTATATTATTAAACCAATAAAAGTTAAGTTTTAAATCGCCTTGTCCTGGGCCCTTTACCTAGGTATCCATGGCCATTTATTCATTATTTTGCTGTTGAGTGCTACCAAGTACACTCTTTCAATTGCAGATTGCAATTGATTTTTCTGACTTATTACTTTTTATTGAAGATTCAAGTTATACTATCCACCAGATTGTCCATCTTCTTTCTATATTCAGTTCTTTTTCAGGTTATAAAGTTAATTTGGATAAGAGCGAGTTGTTGTGGATTACCCAAACAAGGAATTGCTGTCAAAACCACCCGTTTAAAGTAACCAAATTAATTAAGTATCTTGGCATCTTCATCCATAGAAACCTGAAACTCTGGTATAGATTAAACGTCCCAATAGTGTTCGAAGAATTAATCAGTGATTTAAAAAACTGGACTTCCATTCCCTTACCGCTTTCAGCCATGGTGAATTTAATAAAAACAATACTTTTCTCTTGTAAGATGTATTGAGTCCACGGATTCATCCATACTTGAGGGATATTATCCTTCCCTACAGGAAGTGGCAAAGAGAGCACCCACAGCAGAGCTGTCTATATAGCTCCTCCCTTAGCTCCGCCCCCAGTCATTCTCTTTGCCTGCTTAACTGCTAGGAAGGGTAAAGTGAGTGTGGTGACAAAAATGTTAGTTTTTATTTTCTCAAGCAAAAGTTTGTTATTTTATGTTAAAATGATTTTTATTGAGATAACATTTTCCAACAATACATCTGTTTCATACAATAATTTACAGAGTCATTTTTCCAGACTTGGACATACAAAACTCAGTACATATTGCTTTCAAGTTTTTACAAGCCTGTTACTGGTATCTTATATGTATGTTAAGTTTTTGAAACTGATGTCTCCCGTCTGCTATGTTTTGTTTGAAAGAAAAAAAAAAAAACAGATCATCTAGTATATATCTCATTTTTGTATGCTAAGAAAAATTAAAATTAATCGAACAAAAACTAACTGAACAAATAAACTTGGCATTTGGTCTTTCAAGATCTATTAATCAAATATCCATATAATCTCTTGTGGTTAGTTCTTCTAGTGTGTCACTCTCTTGTCAACTTCTCCGTATTTGTGGCATCCAAGTGAAGCAGGCTAAGTCTGATGCATGATCCAGTAGAACCAGATTTTGTGAAATGTGTCAGTCGTGCCCAGTATCGTTGCTGCTGTTTCATGTAAGGAGTATGTCATTTTAAATCTTTCTAATATTTCATGCCATGTCGGTACCCCTTCCTTCCAGTGTCTAGCAATACTAACCCTCGTGACCGTGCATAGTGTTCTAATGAGAGTATTAATATGTTTATTAAAATTTGGTAAGGGAGCATTTAACAATCCCTGAGGCATGGTTAACAGTATTTGCTCTTCTAAAAGAGAGCTTAAATGGGCTGATAGTTTGGTCCAGATATGTGCAACTCCAGGGCATTCCCACCACATATGTATATAGGTTCCGATTGTGCTACATCCCCTGTAGCAGTTCCTATTCCCCCCCTCTGTGTAGTGGGATGTTCTAAGTGGTGTTAAATACCATCTGAATATGACTTTGAGGCTATTCTCCCGTAAATCAGCACTAATTAGGCCTCTGTAAGAGGAGTGAAACAAGTCCTGCCACTCTCCCAATTCCATAGTTGTGTTTGTGTCTGCTTCCCATTTAAGCATAATGGGTGTTTTGGCCTTCTCCCTCGAAGCCTGTAATGTTAAATATAGCTGTGAGATTGATTGTTTAGGTCTTATTTGGGCGCTGCAGAGCCTCTCGAGTGTTGTGCTGGGTTGTTTGCTAATGTTTGGTATGAATCTATTCAGGGCAGACATGATTTGCAGATATAAATACCACTTGAGGGGATAGGGTATTAATTTGTCTTGTGTCTGATTGAAGGTCAACGGTTTGCCATTTATTATTAGGTCTCCTACCCTATAGAGACCCTTATTTTCCCATTTGTCTAGTTGTTTTTGGTATTCAGTCGGGATAAGATATTTAATTGGCATTTTGGAGGAGAATTCTGGCATCCCACCCTTCTTGAATGCTACTGTCTTCCAGAGGTTGAGTGAGAGTGTGGTGATGGGGGAGCAATGTTTAATTTGGTGTTTATGTTGCGGTCTGTCCCAGATCAGGTCGTCTGGTGAATCCAGGTTCCCTATCTCTGATTCTAGTGTTTTCCACACTACATCCCCCAGTGGGGAACTCAATAAAGTAATTTGGGCTAATCTGGCTGCTTCATAATAGTCCAGTAGGTTAGGTACTCCCACACCCCCCAACTGTCTATGTCTCGTCAGTGTTGCGTGAGGGATTCTCGTCTGTCTCTTGCCATTTATAAAAAAGTTGATCTCTGACTGTAGGATTTTGAGATCAGTCTTTTGAATTGGGACAGGTAGGGTTCGGAACAGGTATAATATTCTAGGTAGGAAGTTCATTTTAATGGCAGATATTCTGCCGTACCAAGAAAAATTTAGTAATCTCCATTTAGCGATATCTGCCCGCAACTCTTTATACAGGGGGAGATAATTTATTTTATACAGGTCAGTATGTTGTGTTGATAGTTTGACTCCCAAATATTTTATATGTGATTTCACCCAAGAGAATGAAAAGTTTAATTCAACCAACTTTTTCGTGTGGGCTGGTAAAGCTATGGCCATTGCCTCACTTTTCTCCATGTTTATCTTGTAGCCTGATACCTGGGAGAACCTCTGTAGGATATCATATAGACCTGTAAGGGATGTCAGGGGTTTAGTCAATGTCAGTATGACGTCATCTGCAAATAGAGAAATCTTATAGTCTGTGTCTTTAATTTTAAGTCCGGTTATTTCGGGGGAATGTCTAATATTAGCTGCTAGCGGTTCCATGCATAAGGCAAATAATAGGGGGGAGAGTGGGCAGCCCTGTCTCGTCCCGTTTCTTATGTCTATGGTTCTGGAGTGGTGTCCCATGGCCCTTACCGTGGCCGTAGGAGTAGAGTATATACTATGTAAGGCGTCTATAAAGGGTCCCCTGAATCCCATTCTACCCAGGACTGTAAACATATATGTCCAGTCTATTCTATCGAACGCCTTCTCTGCGTCCAGAGATAGGACCAGAGAAGGCGTTCTTGTTTGGTCAAGTTGGGTTATCGCCGTAATTATTCGTCTGACATTGTCGGGGGCTTCTCTTCCCGTCACAAACCCCACCTGATCTGGGTGCACTATACTTGGTAAAACATGTTTTAATCTGTTTGCTAAAATTTTAGTAAAGATCTTTAGATCCTGGTTTATGAGAGAGATGGGCCTATAACTACTACAATGTTGTGGGCTTTTACCTGGTTTTGGTATTACGACTATCCTAGCTCCCAGTAACTCGTGTGGGATCTCATACCCCTGCATGATATAGTTCGAGAATTTAACTAAATGTGGTGTCAGGGAAGATTTAAATAGTTTATAGTATTCTCCAGGCAGTCCGTCAGGGCCTGGAGCTTTACCCGGTTTTAAGTCTTTGATGGCCCTTAGTACTTCTTCTGTCGTTATGTCATGGTTCAAACTGTCCCTGTCTTTTTCTGAAATAGAGGGTAGTTGCGCTTCATTCAGTAAGTTTGTTAGTGTGGATTCAGTGGTCGGAGATTGGGCTACATGGGTTCCCCCATAGAGAGTGCTATAGTATTGGGCAAAGCAGTTTACAATTTCTTGAGGGTGAGTGGTTGTTGTGCCATCAGGTGTTTGGATATGTGCTATGGAAGCTATTCTCATACGTTCGCGGATCCTATTTCCTAGATATTTATCTGGCTTATTGGCATAGATATAATAGTTTGTCTTAAGTCGGAAGGCTGCTTTTACTGCTTGGTCATGTAGGATACCTGCCAGCTCTGTTCGTTTGCTTTGAAGCTGTGTCAGTACAATTTGAGATTGTGTGAGCTTGTGTTGCTTTTCTAATGTTTCTATCTCTTTCTGTAAAGCCAGTCTTTGAGAATTGTATTTTTTGAGGAGAGTCGATTTTTCCTTTATAAGCAAACCCCTTAAGTGAGTCTTATGTGCTGCCCATGTCATGATAGGATTAGTCGTTGTCCCCGTGTTAATGTCCCAATATTCTAACATATTGCGTGTAATTGTACCAAGAACCATGGGGTCTTTCAAGCAAATTGGGTCATATGTCCATGATCTCGTCCTGTTTGGTACTTGGATATTGCCCAGTGTGAGTTGTACTATTGAATGATCTGACCATACACAAGAGTGGATGGCAGAGCTTATTAGTATGGGTTGTAAAAATTGGCTGATAAATATGTAGTCCAGTTTACTATATGTTTTGTGCGCTGCTGAAAAAAAGGTGGTGTCGTTTGTGTGGCCATATAGTGTCTCCCAGGAATCTAGCAGTAGCCCTGTGTTTAAATAGTCTTGTATCACTTTGATCTTCTTGTATTGTTTAGTCTGCTTATTTGTGGGTGTGGAGTTTTGTTTTTTAGATTGCAATGTTAGATCTACATTGAAATCACCCGCTAGGATGGTTCTGGTGTGAGACCACCCCGTCAGAAGATGTGTAATTTGTCTAAAAAAGGTATCTTGTTTATCATTGGGTGCGTAGACATTGCAGAGTAAGATGTCAGAGCCCTGAATCTGGCCTTTTACAATCAGATATCTACCCTCCCTATCTTCAATTGTTTCTTGGTGTATAAAGGGTAAGGAGGAGTGTATTAGTATGGATACCCCACGTTTTTTAGAATTTGAAGTGGAATGAAAGTGTTGCCGATAATCTTTAGTCCAGTATCTAGGTATCTGGGACTTTACAAAATGTGTTTCTTGAAGAAAGATCACATTTGCTTTCAAGGATCTGAATTGTGTGATCGCTGTCCTACGCTTAATGTCAGAGTTTAGCCCCTTAACATTATGTGAAATTAAATTAATGGTCCAAGGATCCATCTGTCCTAATGCTTGAATGAGTGCTATGATGTAGGAAGTTGTCTGTGAGTAGTATGTAAGTCAGGAGGAGAACACTATAATCTTTTGATGTGTGTATGTATAGGGGTGCGTTACAGAAGAATATATTACCCTTCACCTTGGATCTTCCTTTCACTTTCCTGGGTGCCCCAAATGGAGTCGAGTAGACACAATTAAGTAATGACCAAATGCATGTAACAATGATGTAGCATGAGCAAGCCCATGCTAAATCGGGAACAATAACTATGGAAAAAAGAACAAAACAATAATAACAACAAACCTCATTAACTTTTATGTGTACATTGTACACTACTTCTATCAGCATAAGTTAATTGCACAGTGGGTAAATGTGCAACGTTAAGCTGTACGTATCATAACAAAGAAAACATAATTTTTATAAGAGTGCTTGTATTAGCTTTCAACTATTGCTAATCTGACCAGTAGGCACAGGGTCAGTTTTAGATCTTATTGGCGAGGGCTTGCCTCTGCTACCGTTGTGGTAGTGAATTGTCCGGGTTCCATGCCCTAACTTATCTATTATGTCTTTCTCTGAGAGGCCAGAGTCCGTCAGGTAGGGCATGGTGTTTTGACATTGAAAGGGGTGTTCACCTATAAGGGCGAACTATTAGGTGTAAGAATTTCTCCGATAAGAGATTCCCCTGATTTTGAACAGTCCTTGTAGCCTTTGACTAAGGCTCTTTTCCTATTGTATGAAACCTATATCATGAGTCTCTCAGGTTTTTTGCTTCTTTTTCGCCACCTTGGTCCATCTGTCTCTGGTAGAAAGTGCCAGTTGTGAAGGTCGCTGATCTACTTCCTGTTCTTGCGGTGTTGGCAGGTCTGGGCATTCAAGTTTCAGTGCTTTGCAAATATGTGGTATCTCTTCCAGATTTTTAAGTGATAGTGTCTTTCCTTCATGCAGAATATTAAGAGAAAATGGAAATCCCCATCTGTAGGGTATTTGGTTCTTACGTAACAGTTGTGTGAGGGGGCGCATAGTGCTGCGTCTTTGGAGTGTTCTTAGACATAAGTCCTGAAAAAACTGAATTATTGAGCCTTTAAATTTGAAAGTGGGGTTTTTCCTGGATGCTGCTATTATTTCCTCTTTATCACGGAAGCGTAGCATCTTGATTATAATATCTCTTGGCGGATCTCCTTTTTTGGGTTTTGCTCTCAGCGCCCTGTGCGCTCTTTCCATTTCAAATTTACCCTCTTCTTTGGTGTCTGTAATGGCTTGAAAGAGTTGTAGAAGAAACTCAGGCAGCTCTGGTGTCAGTATTGTCTCAGGAACCCCTTTTAATCGTATATTGCATCTGCGGCTCCTGTTTTCCAGGTCCTCCATTTTATCCTTAATGTCTGCTAATTCTTGTTGTTGAGAGGACATATTTTGAGAGAGAATATATATATCTTCCGTTGTAGTTTCTTCCTTTTCCTCTAGAGATTCAACTCTGGTACCTAAGTCTAAGATTTCTTGTTTCATTTCTGTGAAACTGTTTGTGACTGTGGTCTGTAGTGAATCCATCTTCTCCCACATCTTGGTGAAAACACTATTAATATCATGCTTAGACATTAGGTTCTGAAGATCTGCTTTTGTTACTGGAGTTAAATCCATTTTATTAGATTGGGAGTCAGTGTCCGAGTCTATTTCTTCCTCTAGTAGCAATGTGTCTGTTTCTTGGCCCTTCTCTCCTCTAGAGGACCTAAAGAAAGGGTGCTGTGTTGACTGTTTTGTTCCAGTCCCTGGTTTATTTTGTTTTCTGGCAGACATTTTAAATCTTTATACTATGAGGGTTATTCAAGCTTTGTCTTTGTCTGTTTTGTCTCTTGCTTTGCAGGCATATACAAAGAAAAGACTATATAAAGTATGTTTTACAGCAGACAGAAAGTTAGTGTGTGTTCTAGACTTATATCAGTGAGTGGTTATAGTGCCTTTTTTTTACCGCTTTAGATTTCCTGTATTCTGCTATACACTGCTATTTAGACTTTCTTGGGATATCTGTCGTAATATGGGGCTTTTGATACAAACTTTCTTCCCACTTTTCAGCTTTTAGAACTTTAATACTGCCATCATAGCGGTTTTATTCCTTCATGGTGTGTCAAAATTAGTAGCTGCAAGAAGCTCTCAGTCTCTTAAACCGTGTATAAGATAAGATATGTAAGGTATCTGCAGTTATCCATTATATTGAGTATCTTTGTAGTTATGTTCATTATACTTCAATTTACCCCATATTCAGTGTCGTTCTTAGCCCCAGCCTGGTTTCTGTGGTAGTTGCCTTATAGTGTCAGTCACTGCTTCAGCGCCAGAGTGTAAAGATGGCGGATCTCCATGCCGCGCAGTTCCTCCTTCCTCCTCCCCGGGAGCCCGATAAATAGTGAGTATATGGCGGGTTAAGTATAAAGTGCTTACCCGGTCTGGGGATTGAAGCGGTGGGTCTCTGTAGGAGTGCTATTTTACTTGTCTCCGGCGTTATGTTGGTTTATCAGCCTTTTTCATCGCTCCCCTCACATGCTGCAAATTTGTCTGCTTGAGGCCATATAGAGTTGCGCTGTCCTGTTGAGCGCCAGTCGTCAATGTCTGCCCCTACTCCTTCGATCCCCTATGTCTCAAAGGGGTCTCCTTCTGTTTTTAGTTGAAATAGATATCGTGCATGCTGTATTTCACTCTTAGTTTTCTCAGCTTGCACGGAGCTCAAAGATTAAGCAGCCATCAGCTTGCTCCTCCAGGCTCCGCCCCAAAAGTTTGTTATTTTAAATGGTACCGGTGTGTACTATTTACTCTCTGGCAGAAAAGGGATGAAGATTTCTGCAAGGAGGATGATGATCTTAGCATTTTGTAACTAAGATCCACTGCTGTTCTCACAAGGGCTGAAGAGTACAGGAAAACTTCAGTTGGGGGAACAGTTTGCAGGCTAAACTGCATTAAGGTATGTTCAGTCTATTTTTGTCTAGACAGACTGTGTTTTTTCTAGAAAAGGCTGGCAATATCCCCATGAGGGAAAGGTAAGCTGTATTCAGTAAAAGAGGAATCCAAGCTTGCATAAAGGGCTCATAGTTACTGGTGACACTAATTGAAAAAGAAAAAAAAACAAAAACGTTTTGGTTTAATTACAAATATAACGTTTTTTGAGGGACTTTAAGGAGTCTTTGTGGCTTGTTTAAGGGTTATTAACCTCTTTGTGGCTTGTCCAACCTATTGCATGCATTGTTCCTGTAACTACTGCAGCTGCTTTCTGGTTTGAGGCTCTAGAAGAAGCTCTCCAGGTGGAGACTCCATTAGAGGATATTATGGATAGAATTAAGGCCCTTAAGTTGGCTAATTCTTTCATTACAGATGCCGCTTTCCAAATGGCTAAATTAGCGGCAAATAATTCAGGTTTTGCCATTTTAGCACGCAGGGCGTTATGGCTTAAGTCCTGGTCTGCTGATGTGTCATCAAAATCTAAGTTGTTGAACATCCCTTTCAAAGGAAAGACCCTATTCGGGCCTACACTGAAAGAAATTATTTCAGACATCACTGGAGGGAAAGGCCATGCCCTCCCTCAGGAAAAAACAAATAAGATGAGGACCAAACAAAATAATTTTCATTCCTTTCGGAACTTCAAAGGTCCCGCTTCAGCTTCCCCTGCAGCAAAGCAAGAGGGGAATTCTGTCCAATCCAAAACAAAGGTAAAACAGGCCAAGAAGCCTGCTGCTGCCTCTAAGACAGCATGAAGGGGTAGCCCCCGATCCGGGACCGGATATAGTAGGGGGCAGACTCTCTCTCTTTGCTCAGGCTTGGGCAAGAGATGTTCACGATTCCTGGGCTTTAGAAATTGTGTCCCAAGGATATCTTCTGGACTTCAAAGACTCCCCCCCAAGGGGGAGATTTCACATTTCTCAATTGTCTGCAAACCAGACAAAGAGAGAGGCGTTCTTACTCTGTGTAGAAGACCTACATACCATAGGAGTGATCCGCCCAGTTCCAAGAGCGGAACAAGGGCTAGGTTTTTACTCCAACCTGTTTGTGGTTCCCAAAAAAGAGGGAACTTTCAGACCGATTTTGGATCTCAAAATTCTAAACAAATTCCTAAGAATACCATCTTTCAAGATGGAGACTATTCGTACTATTCTTCCTCTGATCCAGGAGGGTCAATATATGAATACCGTGGATTTCAAGGATGCGTATCTACACATCCCTATTCACAGAGATCATCATCAATTCCTCAGATTCGCCTTTCTGGACAGGCATTACCAGTTTGTGGCCCTTTCTTTCGGGTTGTCCACGGCTCCCAGAATTTTCACAAAGGTGCTAGGGTCCCTTTTGGCGGTTCTAAGACCGCGGGGTATAGCAGTGGCGCCTTCTCTAGGCGACATCTTAATTCAGGCGTCGACTTTCCAGCTAGCCAAGTCTCACACGAACATCTTGTTGGCTTTTCTGAGATCTCACGGATGGAAGGTGAACATAAAAAAGAGTTCTCTCGTCCCTCTCACAAGAGTTTCCTTCCTAGGGACTCTGATAGACTCGGTAGAAATGAAAATATTTCTGACGGAGGTCAGAAAATCAAAACTTTTAATCACTTGCCGAGCTCTTCATTCCATTCCTCGGACATCAGTGGCTCAGTGTATGGAGGTAATCGGACTCATAGTAGCGGCAATGGACATAGTTCCTTATGCCCTCCTACACCTCAGACCACTGCAACTATGCATGCTCAAACAGTGGAATGGGGATTATGCAGATTTATCTCCTCAACTGCATCTGGACCAAGAGACCAGAGATTCTCTTCTCTGGTGGTTGTCTCAGGACCACCTGTCTCAGGGAATGTGTTTCCGCAGGCCAGAGTGGCTCATAGTAAGGACAGATGCCAGCCTGCTAGGCTGGGGTGCAGTCTGGAAATCCCTGAAAGCACAGGGCTTATGGTCTCGGGAGGAATCTCTCCTCCCGATAAACATTCTAGAACTTAGAGCGATATTCAATGCGCTTCAGGCATGGCCTCAGCTAGCTGCAGCCAAATTCATCAGATTTCAGTCGGACAACATCACGACTGTAGCCTATATCAATCATCAAGGAGGAACACGGAGTTCTCTAGCGATGATGGAGGTAACCAAAATAATCGGATGGGAGGAGGATCACTCTTGCCATCTCTCAGCAATCCATATCCCAGGGGTAGAGAACTGGGAGGCGTATTTCCTAAGTCGTCAGACTTTTCATCCGGGGGAGTGGGAGCTCAATCCGGAGGTATTTGCCCAGCTGACTCAGCTATGGGGCACACCAGAATGGATCTGATGGCGTCCCGACAGAATGCCAAACTTCCTTGTTACGGGTCCAGGTCCCGGGATCCCTAGGCAGTACTGATAGATGCTCTAGCAGTGCCCTGGTCCTTCAATGTGGCTTATGTATTTCCACCATTTCCTCTCCTCCCACGTCTGGTTGCCAGAATCAAGCAGGAGAGAGCTTCAGTGATTCTGATAGCGCCTGCGTGGCCACGCAGGACTTGGTATGCAGACCTGGTGGACATGTCATCTGTTCCACCGTGGACTCTGCCAATGAGGCAGGACCTTCTAATTCAAGGTCCATTCAAGCATCCAAATCTAATTTCTCTGCGTCTGACTGCTTGGAGATTGAACGCCTGATTCTATCAAAGCATGGTTTCTCAGAGTCGGTCATTGATACCCTGATTCAGGCTAGAAAGCCTGTCACCAGGAAAATCTATCATAAGATTTGGCACAGATATATGTGTTGGTGTGAATCCAAGGGTTACTCATGGAGTAAGATTAGGATTCCTAGAATTTTGTCCTTTCTTCAAGAAGGATTGGAGAAGGGATTATCAGCTAGTTCCTTAAAAGGACAAATATCTGCTTTGTCTAATCTTTTACACAAACGTCTGGCAGATGTCCCAGACGTTCAAGCGTTTAGTCAGGCCTTGGTCAGGATCAAGCCTGTTTTTAAACCTGTTGCTCCACCATGGAGCCTAAATTTGGTTCCTAATGTTCTTCAAGGGGTTCCGTTTGAACCTATGCATTCCATAGATATTAAGCTTCTATCTTGGAAAGTTTGTTTTTAGTAGCTATCTCTTCGGCTCGAAGAGTTTCTGAGTTATCTGCTTTACAGTGTGACTCACCTTACCTAGTTTTCCATGCAGATAAGGTGGTTTTGCGTACCAAACCTGGGTTTCTTCCTAAGGTTGTTTCTAATAGGAATATCAATCAGGAGATTGTTGTTCCTTCTCTGTGTCCTAATCCTTCATCAAAGAAGGAACGTCTGTTGCACAATCTTGATGTGGTTCCTGCTTTAAAGTTCTACTTACAAGCAACTAAAGATTTCCGTCAAACATCTTCATTGTTTGTTGTTTATTCTGATAAACGGAGAGGTCAAAAGGCTACGGCTACCTCTCTTTCCTTTTGGCTGAAAAGCATCATCCTTTTGTCTTATGAGACTGCTGTCCAGCAGCCTCCTGAAAGAATTACTGCTCATTCTACTAGAGCAGTGGCTTCCACATGGGCTTTTAAAAATGAGGCTTCTGTTGAACAGATTTTTAAGGCGGCGACTTGGTCTTCGCTTCATACTTTTTCCAAATTTTACAAATTCGATACTTTTGCTTCTTCGGGGGCTATTTTTGGGAGAAAGGTTTTACAAGCAGTGGTGCCTTCCGTTTAGGGTACCTGTCTTGTCCCTCCCTTCATCCGTGTCCTAAAGCTTTGGTATTGGTATCCCACAAGTATGGATGAATCCGTGGACTCGATACATCTTACAAGAGAAAACAGAATTTATGCTTACCTGATAAATTTCTTTCTCTTGTGATGCATCGAGTCCACGGCCCGCTCTGTCTGTTTAAGACAGGTAGTATATTTTTAATTAAAAAACTTCAGTCACCACTGCACCCTATAGTTTCTCCTTTTTCTTCCTAGCCTTCGGTCGAATGACTGGGGGCGGAGCTAAGGGAGGAGCTATATAGACAGCTCTGCTGTGGGTGCCCTCTTTGCCACTTCCTGTAGGGAAGGAGAATATCCCACAAGTATGGATGAATCCGTGGACTCGATACATCACAAGAGAAAGAAATTTATCAGGTAAGCATAAATTCTGTTTTCCCCCATGTCCTATATATTTTACAAAACTTGCCATTATTTATACTTAATAGAGATATTGCTCTTATATATTCCGCCTGTTCAAAATTTCTTTGGCCAATAATAAGCCACGCCTAGCACTTTCCAAACTATCGCAAAAAAAAGAAGCTAGAGGTCTAGCTTTCCCAGACGTTAAGTCATACAATATTGCAATATTGGCTACGATAGCCCTAAATTGGATAACCGAAGCAAACTTTGTTTCAGCTTCAGGACTAAAGTGCTTGCTGATCTTTCCATTTTCGCTTACTGCAATCCTTCACTGTTCCAAAAAAAAGCTACAGACTAATATCTCAAATATGATCTTGGTTAAAAATGTGGTTATTGCGTGGCGAAAGCTTTGCTCATATCTGAAGTGGATTTTAAATTTTCTAATTTTTTACCTATTAAGGGTAATCCTGAATTCAAGCCGGGAATCTTGCACGCTTTTTTTAACTCCTTTAATAAGCTGATACAAAAATGTGATATTCCAAAATCCAATTTCTTTGCGTATCTGCAGTTAAGGCACTTTATAAATTCAAATGAATGGGAAACAAGTGGATTAAGCCGATGGTCTGAGATCAATTTGTCGATCCAAAAATATGTCGCTGGAAAGCATTCTATCTCTTTATTATATTATATTATGCTGGCTAAACAGGGTCAAATTTATCTAGACAAATTAGTTGCTACTTGGTCACCTTATTTCTCTTTTTTTAGATATAGATATTATCAAACGGTTTTGCCAGGATAACTAAATTTGACCTCCCTATAGCCTGGAAAGAGTCACATTTAAAACTTATTACTAATTTTTATTCCCCCCCCCGGATAAAATGTATAAAATGTTTCCCACTGTAAACTTTTTTTGCCCTAGATGCTGTCTAGATAGAGCAAATACTTTTCATCTTTTCTGGTCATGTCCAAAATTTTTCCAGCTGTGGCAAAAAGTAAGATACTATTATAATCGGCTTTACTTATTTGTATTTTCTCCAGAATTTATGTTCTTTTTTTTCTCTCCCTCTAATGGAGAAATGAATACACTTTAAAATCATCAAATCCTTAATACCATTATCTTACTGGTTAGATCTCTGATAGTGCAAAACTGGAAGGCTCAAACCTCTCCCCGGGTTTTCGGTTTTCCTAAGGGCTCTTTAACAGCAAATCTCTTTTGAAGTTATAAATAATAAACTCTCCTCTGAGAAAAAAATTGCTGTTTTTTTTAAACAAATGGCTCCCAATAATTAAAACTTTCCCCGCCCTAATTTAAAAGCAGATGTTAGCCCCCTTAGCTAGTTCTAAAAGCTTTCAAGATCTGGTTCTAATTAGGTCAGTTTCCATTACAATAGATTTGCCCGGTTCCAGTCCCAGGACAATAATACATATCTAGGTTTGTTTTTTGACAAGAGGGATTTCTAATACAACTTAGTTTAGTACCTGACAGCAGTCGACTGTGGAGTGGAGGAGCGGTCAGGGTTTTTTTCTTTTGTTGTTTTGTTATTTTGTGTTTTTGAGTGGTGCATATTAGAATAGTTCTTTAAAACCTCCATAACACTGACATAAGGGGTAAATATTTTTTTCTGGTTAGGCTTCGTTGAGGATTTGCTACTATACTTTTATTATTATTATTATTATTATTATTATTCTTTATTTCTTTATTCTTTATTAAATATTCTTTATTAAATCTTATAATATATATATATATATATATTTCCTACTGATAATGTACTTGAGTCATATTTATATTTGGACATAAGGGGTATAATAAATGTGATTTAAATTTTCAGTAGTTATATTATATTAGTACTTAGTTTATGAAATTTAAAGTGGTATCACTTCATCAATATTTATAGTATATTTTTATATATTCTGATATTACATTGCATTTTTGAGCATATCTCCAGTCATCCATTATTCATACAATCTGGGCACATTAACTTATATAAATGCTATCTAAATAATTTTAAACTTCAAACTCTTATACTTTCAACTTCCACAAGATTAAAAATATTTCTCCTTTTGCTACCTTTAACACAGAAGAGTAGTCTGGGCTTTTGTATATTTAACTCAGCATGGAATAATTAACTCTTACATGTACATTATTTAAATTTGCTGTCCATCCTAAAATCTTTCCCCCACTTCAGGCTGACTACAGGGGTTTGTTAACCATTATGACGTTTTTTATCAGGGCAATTCATCTGTGAGGATCATAGAACAAAGATCCTTTTGAAGTGACCCTTTTGTACTCTGAGACATCAGGTTTGTTATGTGTACCTGAGCTTTCAGCAAAGGAAGGGGGGGTCTGGGTCATGTCTGATTCAGAGTGCAGTCAAGAGTTTTAATAAGAGCTTTTATTTCAAATAAATTAAATATTAATCTGAATAAGGTATATACAGTATATAGTTTTCTAGCATAAAATTGTCACTCACCTCTTTCCTGACAGGGTATATAAGCTACGTGTGCACATAAAATGTATGTACATGATTAAGGGCAGTTGTACTGTTTTATGCTTCTACAATAAATCTATTTTAACTCCATTGGACAAGTGCTGCTGCATTGGTATTTTTTAAATGAAAACTTTATTAGCAGTCTTTCTTGAGTGCAATTTTATGGTACAGTCCTACAACGCTGACCTCAATCTCAATACATTTTGGGCTAGATTACAAATGAGGGCAATCATGGTTTACTCTAAAATGATTACCACAATCTCAGAGCTGTTTTGTGAAAATAAAGTGTCACAAAACACATCAAAAATACATTACAAAGTACAGTTACACTCATAATAAAACTGTCTAATATATATATATATATATATATATAGAGAGAGAGAGATGAAGGTTTGGTAGTGAGCGCTGTCTTAGATTCAGTAGAGTTCCTAGGAGCAGCTGTATTCCAAAAAGGTGTACTTGTAACCACTAACAAGTGAGATAAAGGTATGATAGAAGGGATTTATAGAATTACCGCTGAGGGACCTCTAAAATTATATGTATATATATATATATATATATATATATATATATATATATATATATATACGTATAAGTATAGTACCAATTTTACAAATAATTGTTTCAAAACCACAACAAAAATATTATTTATATTTTGGTGAATAAGGTTTTATCCTTATTAAGGAATGTGGGCTCAGTTAACACTGACTGCAGTCACTTTTTTTCTGATTGCAGTACTGATGTACTGAGTCCTATTGCTTAAAACAATGTTTGAGTATGTATAAAACCACAGAAAAAAACACAAAGTAAAAATCACACAAAAATAAACATACACTAAACAAAGTTTATGCAGTATTTTGGTCTGCGTCTGGCTATCTGACTGAAACTAACTCGTAAAAAGTATGTAACAGTCAGATGCCAGATCAGTATAATGACAGAGTAATAAATTTAAAAATAAAAACAATATTTTTGGATTTTAAATTGAGGAAAAAAAATTCATGACGTAAAAATTCATATGATTAAAATTCAAGAGGTTAAATTTTTTTAATTTAGATAAAAAAGCATTGAGGTAAAAAAATGTTGCGTGAAAATACTGGTGAAAAAAGTTGATGGTTGTGAAAAAAGTTAATAAATGGGAGCCTGGGAGCGTTTAATTAATACTGGGGATTGTTTAAAACTATTTAGCAGTGTAAAAAGAGATTAACCTATTAGTAGTGCGCACTACAGAAAAGTGTTATAACGATCGTGATATTGTCTTTTTGGTGCCTATAATGTAAACAGTTGATAGGTATAAAAGCAAGACTTATCTCAATAAGTTGATATATTCGTTGGTGTATAGTGGAAGGAGCCACAAAGTTTCACTGGCGTTGGCGGTTTCAAAGAAACCGGAAGTGGATCCGTGTCGAGAATCCACTCCCAGTAGAGTAGAATCCACTCCCATCCTGGTCCACTACTTATATTCTTGAACCGGAAATGCCTCCTTGTAATTGTTTAGGGAGCTACCTATTATTTGGTTTAATCATTTGTAAAAAAAATGGCTTCTCTTAACCCCTTAATGACCACAGCACTTTTCCATTTTCTGTCCGTTTGGGACCAAGGCTATTTTTACATTTTTGCGGTGTTTGTGTTTAGCTGTAATTTTCCTCTTACTGTACCCACACATATTATATACCATTTTTCTCGCCATTAAATGGACTTTCTAAAGATACCATTATTTTCATCATATCTTATAATTTACTATAAATTTTTTTATAAAATATGAGGAAAAATTGAAAAAAAATACACTTTTTCTAACTTTGACCCCCAAAATCTGTTACATATCTACAACCACCAAAAAACACCCATGCTAAATAGTTTCTAAATGTTGTCCTAAGTTTAGAAATACCCAATGTTTACATGTTCTTTGCTTTTTTTGCAAGTTATAGGCCCATAAATACAAGTAGCACTTTGCTATTTCCAAACCATTTTTTTTTCAAAATTAGCGCTAGTTACATTAGAACACTGATTTCTCCAACATAGGTGTGTCCGGTCCACGGCGTCATCCTTACTTGTGGGATATTCTCTTCCCCAACAGGAAATGGCAAAGAGCCCAGCAAAGCTGGTCACATGATCCCTCCTAGGCTCCGCCTTCCCCAGTCATTCTCTTTGCCGTTGTACAGGCAACATCTCCACGGAGATGGCTTAGAGTTTTTTGGTGTTTAACTGTAGTTTTTATTATTCAATCAAGAGTTTGTTATTTTAAAATAGTGCTGGTATGTACTATTTACTCTGAAACAGAAAAGAGATGAAGATTTCTGTTTGTAAGAGGAAAATGATTTTAGCAACCGTTACTAAAATCGATGGCTGTTTCCACACAGGACTGTTGAGAGGAATTAACTTCAGTTGGGGGAAACAGTGAGCAGACTTTTGCTGCTTGAGGTATGACACATTTCTAACAAGACGATGTAATGCTGGAAGCTGTCATTTTCCCTATGGGATCCGGTAAGCCATTTTTATTACATAAAGAAAAAAAGGGCTTCACAAGGGCTTTTAAGACTGTAGACATTTTCTGGGCTAAAACGATTGATATATAAGCATATTTTATACTTCATAGCTTTGAGGAATTATTTTATTCTTGGGAATTATGTAAAATAACCGGCAGGCACTGTATTGGACACCTTATTCTCTAGGGGCTTTCCCTAATCATAGGCAGAGCCTCATTTTCGCGCCTCTATTGCGCACTTGTTTTTGGGAAGCATGACATGCAGATGCATGTGTGAGGAGCTCTGATACATAGAAAAGACTTTCTGAAGGCGTCATTTGGTATCGTATTCCCCTTTGGGCTTGGTTGGGTCTCAGCAAAGCAGATACCAGGGACTGTAAAGGGGTTAAATATAAAAACGGCTCCGGTTCCGTTATTTTAAGGGTTAAAACTTTCAAATTTGGTGTGCAATACTTTTAAGGCTTTAAGACACTGTGGTGAAATTTTGGTGAATTTTGAACAATTCTTTCATACTTTTTCACATTTGCAGTAATAAAGTGTGTTCAGTTTAAAATTTAAAGTGACAGTAACGGTTTTATTTTAAAACGTTTTTTGTACTTTGTTATCAAGTTTATGCCTGTTTAACATGTCTGAACTACCAGATAGACTGTGTTCTGTATGTGGGGAAGCCAAGGTTCCTTCTCATTTAAATAGATGTGATTTATGTGACACAAAATTTAGAGAAAATGATGCCCAAGATGATTCCTCAAGTGAGGGGAGTAAGCATGGTACTGCATCATCCCCTCCTTCGTCTACACCAGTCTTGCCCACACAGGAGGCCCCTAGTACATCTAGTGCGCCAATACTCCTTACTATGCAACAATTAACGGCTGTAATGGATAATTCTATCAAAAACATTTTAGCCAAAATGCCCACTTATCAGCGAAAGCGCGACTGCTCTGTTTTAGAAAATACTGAAGAGCATGAGGACGCTGATGATATTGGTTCTGAAGTGCCCCTACACCAGTCTGAGGGGGCCAGGGAGGTTTTGTCTGAGGGAGAAATTTCAGATTCAGGGAAAATTTCTCAACAAGCTGAACCTGATGTGATTACATTTAAATTTAAATTGGAACATCTCCGCGCTCTGCTTAAGGAGGTGTTATCTACTCTGGATGATTGTGAGAATTTGGTCATTCCAGAGAAATTATGTAAAATGGACAAGTTCCTAGAGGTCCCGGGGCCCCCCGAAGCTTTTCCTATACCCAAGCGGGTGGCGGACATTGTAAATAAAGAATGGGAAAGGCCCGGCATACCTTTCGTCCCTCCCCCTATATTTAAGAAATTGTTTCCTATGGTCGACCCCAGAAAGGACTTATGGCAGACAGTCCCCAAGGTCGAGGGGGCGGTTTCTACTCTAAACAAACGCACCACTATACCCATAGAAGATAGTTGTGCTTTCAAAGATCCTATGGATAAAAAATTAGAGGGTTTGCTTAAAAAGATGTTTGTTCAGCAAGGTTACCTTCTACAACCAATTTCATGCATTGTTCCTGTCACTACAGCAGCGTGTTTCTGGTTCGATGAACTAGAAAAGGCGCTCAATAAAGATTCTTCTTATGAGGAGATTATGGACAGAATTCATGCTCTCAAATTGGCTAACTCTTTCACCCTAGACGCCACTTTGCAATTGGCTAGATTAGCGGCGAAAAATTCTGGGTTTGCTATTGTGGCGCGCAGAGAGCTTTGGCTAAAATCTTGGTCAGCGGATGCGTCTTCCAAGAACAAATTGCTTAACATTCCTTTCAAGGGGAAAACGCTGTTTGGCCCTGACTTGAAAGAGATTATTTCTGATATCACTGGGGGCAAGGGCCACGCCCTTCCTCAGGATAGGTCTTTCAAGGCCAAAAATAAACCTAATTTTCGTCCCTTTCGCAGAAACGGACCAGCCCCAAGTGCTACGTCCTCTAAGCAAGAGGGTAATACTTCTCAAGCCAAGCCAGCCTGGAGGCCAATGCAAGGCTGGAACAAAGGTAAGCAGGCCAAGAAACCTGCCACTGCTACCAAGACAGCATGAGATGTTGGCCCCCGATCCGGGACCGGACTCTCTCTCTTCGCTCAGGCTTGGGCAAGAGATGTTCTGGATCCTTGGGCGCTAGAAATAGTCTCCCAAGGTTATCTTCTGGAATTCAAGGGGCTTCCCCCAAGGGGGAGGTTCCACAGGTCTCAATTGTCTTCAGACCACATAAAAAAACAGGCATTCTTACATTGTGTAGAAGACCTGTTAAAAATGGGAGTGATTCATCCTGTTCCATTAGGAGAACAAGGGATGGGGTTCTACTCCAATCTGTTCGTAGTTCCCAAAAAAGAGGGAACATTCAGACCTATCTTAGATCTCAAGATCCTAAACAAGTTTCTCAAGGTTCCATCGTTCAAAATGGAAACCATTCGAACAATTCTTCCTTCCATCCAGGAAGGTCAATTCATGACCACGGTGGATTTAAAGGATGCGTATCTACATATTCCTATCCACAAGGAACATCATCGGTTCCTAAGGTTCGCATTTCTGGACAAGCATTACCAGTTTGTGGCACTCCCGTTCGGATTAGCCACTGCTCCAAGAATTTTCACAAAGGTACTAGGGTCCCTTCTAGCGGTGCTAAGACCAAGGGGCATTGCAGTAGTACCTTACTTGGACGACATACTGATTCAAGCGTCGTCCCTTCCACAAGCAAAGGCTCACACGGACATTGTCCTGGCCTTTCTCAGATCTCACGGGTGGAAAGTGAACGTAGAAAAAAGTTCTCTATCTCCGTCAACAAGGGTTCCCTTCTTGGGAACAATAATAGACTCCTTGGAAATGAGGATTTTTCTGACAGAGGCCAGAAAATCAAAACTTCTAAACTCTTGTCAAATACTTCATTCTGTTCCTCTTCCTTCCATAGCGCAGTGCATGGAAGTAATAGGTTTGATGGTAGCGGCAATGGACATAGTTCCTTTTGCGCGAATTCATCTAAGACCATTACAACTGTGCATGCTCAGTCAGTGGAATGGGGACTATACAGACTTGTCTCCGACGATACAAGTAGATCAGAGGACCAGAGATTCACTCCGTTGGTGGCTGTCCCTGGACAACCTGTCACAGGGGATGAGCTTCCGCAGACCAGAGTGGGTCATTGTCACGACCGACGCCAGTCTGGTGGGCTGGGGCGCGGTCTGGGGACCCCTGAAAGCTCAGGGTCTTTGGTCTCGGGAAGAATCTCTTCTCCCGATAAATATTCTGGAACTGAGAGCGATATTCAATGCTCTCAAGGCTTGGCCTCAGCTAGCAAAGGCCAAGTTCATACGGTTTCAATCAGACAACATGACGACTGTTGCGTACATCAACCATCAGGGGGGAACAAGGAGTTCCCTGGCGATGGAAGAAGTGACCAAAATCATTCAATGGGCGGAGACTCACTCCTGCCACTTGTCTGCAATCCACATCCCAGGAGTGGAAAATTGGGAAGCGGATTTTCTGAGTCGTCAGACATTTCATCCGGGGGAGTGGGAACTCCATCCGGAAATCTTTGCCCAAATTACTCAATTGTGGGGCATTCCAGACATGGATCTGATGGCCTCTCGTCAGAACTTCAAGGTTCCTTGCTACGGGTCCAGATCCAGGGATCCCAAGGCGACTCTAGTAGATGCACTAGTAGCACCTTGGACCTTCAAACTAGCTTATGTATTCCCGCCGTTTCCTCTCATCCCCAGGCTGGTAGCCAGGATCAATCAGGAGAGGGCATCGGTGATCTTGATAGCTCCTGCGTGGCCACGCAGGACTTGGTATGCAGACCTGGTGAATATGTCATCGGCTCCACCATGGAAGCTACCTTTGAGACGAGACCTTCTTGTTCAAGGTCCGTTCGAACATCCGAATCTGGTCTCACTCCAACTGACTGCTTGGAGATTGAACGCTTGATCTTATCAAAGCGAGGGTTCTCAGATTCTGTCATTGATACTCTTGTTCAGGCCAGAAAGCCTGTAACTAGAAAAATCTACCACAAAATATGGAAAAAATATATCTGTTGGTGTGAATCTAAAGGATTCCCTTGGGACAAGGTAAAAATTCCTAAGATTCTATCCTTTCTTCAAGAAGGTTTGGAGAAAGGATTATCTGCAAGTTCTTTGAAGGGACAGATTTCTGCCTTGTCTGTGTTACTTCACAAAAAGCTGGCAGCTGTGCCAGATGTTCAAGCCTTTGTTCAGGCTCTGGTTAGAATCAAGCCTGTTTACAAACCTTTGACTCCTCCTTGGAGTCTCAATTTAGTTCTTTCAGTTCTTCAGGGGGTTCCGTTTGAACCCTTACATTCCGTTGATATTAAGTTATTATCTTGGAAAGTTTTGTTTTTGGTTGCAATTTCTTCTGCTAGAAGAGTTTCAGAATTATCTGCTCTGCAGTGTTCTAATCTGGTGTTCCATGCAGATAAGGTGGTTTTGCGTACTAAACCTGGTTTTCTTCCGAAAGTTGTTTCTAACAAAAACATTAACCAGGAGATAGTCGTGCCTTCTTTGTGTCCGAATCCAGTTTCAAAGAAGGAACGTTTTTTGCACAATTTGGATGTAGTTCGTGCTCTAAAATTCTATTTAGATGCTACAAAGGATTTTAGACAAACATCTTCCTTGTTTGTTGTTTATTCTGGTAAAAGGAGAGGTCAAAAAGCAACTTCTACCTCTCTCTCTTTTTGGATTAAAAGCATCATCAGATTGGCTTACGAGACTGCCGGACGGCAGCCTCCTGAAAGAATCACAGCTCATTCCACTAGGGCTGTGGCTTCCACATGGGCCTTCAAGAACGAGGCTTCTGTTGATCAGATATGTAAGGCAGCGACTTGGTCTTCACTGCACACTTTTACTAAATTTTACAAATTTGATACTTTTGCTTCTTCTGAGGCTATTTTTGGGAGAAAGGTTTTGCAAGCCGTGGTGCCTTCCATCTAGGTGACCTGATTTGCTCCCTCCCTTCATCCGTGTCCTAAAGCTTTGGTATTGGTTCCCACAAGTAAGGATGACGCCGTGGACCGGACACACCTATGTTGGAGAAAACAGAATTTATGTTTACCTGATAAATTACTTTCTCCAACGGTGTGTCCGGTCCACGGCCCGCCCTGGTTTTTTAATCAGGTCTGATAATTTATTTTCTTTAACTACAGTCACCACGGTATCATATGATTTCTCCTATGCAAATATTCCTCCTTTACGTCGGTCGAATGACTGGGGAAGGCGGAGCCTAGGAGGGATCATGTGACCAGCTTTGCTGGGCTCTTTGCCATTTCCTGTTGGGGAAGAGAATATCCCACAAGTAAGGATGACGCCGTGGACCGGACACACCGTTGGAGAAAGTAATTTATCAGGTAAACATAAATTCTGTTATCTTTCAGGAATCTCTGAATATCCATTGACATGTATATATTTTTTTTTTAGTAGACAACCCAAAGTATTGATCTAGGCCCATTTTGGTATATTTCATACCACCATTTCACCGCCAAATGCGATCAAATAAAAAAAATTGTTCACTTTTTCACAAATTTTTTCACAAACTTTAGGTTTCTCACTGAAATTATTTACAAACAGCTTGTGCAATTATGGCACAAATGGTTGTAAATTGTTCTCTGGGATCCCCTTTGTTCAGAAATAGCAGACTTATATGGCTTTGGTGTTGCTTTTTGGTAATTAGAATGCCACTGTGCACCACACGTGTATTATGCCCAGCAGTGAAGGGGTTAATTAGGTAGCATGTAGGGAGCTTTTTGGGGTAATTTTAGCTTTAGTGTAGTGTAGTAGACAACCCCAAGTATTGATCTAGGCCCATTTTGGTATATTTCATGCCACCATTTCACCGCCAAATGCGATCAAATTAAAAAAAAACGTACTAAAATAAAAGCTATATTTGTTTTTTTTTTGTGTTTTTTAAAAAAGCATATTTACATATGCTGCTGTGTACTATCCCCCCTTAGCCCCCAACCTCACTGATCCCCCCCAAACAGCTCTATAACCCTCCCACTCTAACTTAATCTGCGCCATCTTGGGTACTGGCAGCTGTCTGCCAGTACCCAGTTTAGAAGAAAACATGCTTTTTTTTCATTTTTACTAAACTTTTCTGTAGTGTAGCTTCCCCCCACACAAAACCAACCCCCCACCCCTCCACGATCTCTTTTTGTGCTTTTGCACAAACAAGATTTGGGCATTTCTTACTAAAAATATTTTCCGTAGTGTAGCGGTTCCCACCCGCTCCCGCCCGTGCACGCGCCCGCCACCCTCCGTGCACGCGCGCGCGCCCCCTAACGGTCCCGCCCCCGATCCCGCCCCCCCTTGACATCACAGCGCACACCGATGGCCTCCCACCTGCCTCCCAAGCCGGCTCCCACCCACCAACGATACCGGCCATCGATGTCCGGTGCAGAGAGGGCCACAGAGTGGCTCTCTCTGCACCGGAAGGCCATGTAAGGTTATTGCAGGATGCCTCCATATCGAGGCATCACTGCAATAACCGGAAAGCAGCTGGAAGCGAGCAGGATCGCTTCCAGCTGCTTTCCACACCGAGGACGTGCAGGGTACGTCCTCAGGCGTTAACTGCCTTTTTTTTGAGGACGTACCCTGCACGTCCTCGGTCATTACGGGGTTAATGAATATTTAATTTGTGAACCACTAGCATCATTTATCCTCATTAACCTTGATAATGAAAATAGACTTGCCTATTGTTTGCAAATTTGGTTCATATTATGAAGAACTGGATGTTTTTCTGATGTATTTTTAAATGATGATATAAAGTGTATTTCATAAATACTTTTGAAATCTTATGAATGTCTATTTGGAAATTAATAGATGATTAAAAGTATATAAATAAATAAATAAGTGAATCAATAAACCGGACATCTAGTCAATACTTATTAAAAACATTCTTTAAATTTGTATCTAGTGGTTGATAATACAATGTTAATTTTTAATATTATTTGTTTATATATAAAAAGATACAATGTAAAATTTCATAGTAAAAAATGTATTAGAAATATATGATAAATATAATAAATACAACTGATTTTCTAAAACAATGGTTGGGATATTAAATATATACCGATATGTGTTTTAACATGCGTTGTTGGCTAATTATGGGTATTATAGATATCCTTAATAAGCTATAGATGATTATAAAAATGCTGCTAGGTCTATGTCTCTGTTTAAGCCATACGTTCCCTGGTATTCAAAGCATGGATCCAGTATGTCTCCCTTTTCCTTAATTGTAGAATTCTATCTTTACCCCATGTTTTGGATATATGTTCAATTGCTTTAATTGTGAATTCGTTTTTTTTTTTTTTGTGGAATTCTTCAAAGTGTCTACTCAGACCGTACTCAGATGTTTCTCCTTCTATATTCTTCACATGTTCCAAAAGTCTTGTCTTAAGGACTCTCTTGGTTCTACCAATGTAAACTTTTTTGCACTTGCATTCTATCCTGTAGACCACATACTCTGATTTGCAATTCATGTAGGATTGAATTGGAATTTGTTTGGTATCATTATTTATGATCCACTTATTTTCTAGTTTGTTCTCGCTAGTTCTCTTACAACATTCACAGTTTTTTCTTCCACATCTGTAGAATCCTTTGACCAATTGATGACTTCCTTCCATTTTTTTGGGGTTATTTGTTTTAAGTTTAGTTGGGGCTAGGATATTCTTGAGGTTTAGATTTTTCTTGTATGTAACTAAAGGCCTCTGTGATAGATTCTTCCCCAGAACCGGGTCTTTCTTTAGAATATGCCAGTGCTCATTCATGATTTTTTCAATGTGTTTATATGCATTATTATACGTTGTAATGAATCTTGGTGTTTCTTCTGTGTTAGTCAGTTGTAAATTCTTCTTGTTTTTATTTTTATTTTTAGGTATGAATAGGGAACTTCTTTCCATATTCTTTACTTTGTCGTATGCTTCCAAGATATCTTCTTCTTTGTATCTTTTTTCCCTAAATTTTTCTTTTAGGACTGTTGAGGCTGCTTCAAAGTCTTCAGTTTCGGTACAATTTCTTTTATCCACTTTGAATGATGGCCGCTTTCTGAATGTAGATATCCATTTGTGTCTGTTTCCTTGGTGTATAATTTAGTACGTATCTTCTCTCCTTTGTTGAAGATGGTGATATCTAGAAAGTGTATTTGGGTTATATCCCATTCCTTTGTGAATTTTAAATTGAAGTTATTATGATTGAGCATTTCAACAAAATCATTGAATGTGTCTTGGTCTCCTTTCTGTATTATTAAGACATCATCAATAAATCTGAACCAATGAATGATGTGTTCTGAGAAGCGATTCTGCTGCCATATGTTGAGGTCCTCAAACATGCCCATGTACAAGTTTGCAAAATTGGGGGCAAACTTTGTTCCCATTGCTGTTCCTGTTTTTTGAATATAGATTTTATCTTCAAATGTGAAATAATTTCTGGAAAGAATAAATTCAATGGAATCACAGAGAAACCGTATTTGAGTTTTATTTGTCATTCTTTAGTGCATATTCAACAGCTTCTATCCCCTTATTATGTGGTATAGAGGTGTATAGAGCTGACACATCTAATGAAGAGAATGCATATTCTGCATCCTATTTTATATCATCTAATTTGGTAAGTAGATGTGGAGTGTCTTTGATGTGTGATCTCAGTGTCGGGACTAAAGGTTGGAGAAAATCGACGTATTGTGATAAATTGTTTGTAAGACTTCCTATGCCAGATATGATTGGCCCTCCTGGCGGATTTATTGTGTCCTTGTGTATTTTGGGTAAATGGTAAAATGTGGAGGTTTTTGGATTGTCAGTCTTCAGAAATTTGTATTCCCCTTCTGAAAATATTTTCCTTTTCATGGCTGTGTTTAAAAGACAGTAGTATTCTTGTAAGAATTTTTCTGTTGGATCTTGTTTTAAAATCTCATATGTGTTAGTATCGGACAAAAGACGTAATGCTTCTCCTATGTATATCTGTCTGTCTTGGATGACTATTGATCCCCCTTTGTCTGCCTCTCTGAAGACAATTGCATTGTCCTCACTCAGTATTTTTAGTGCTTCTTTTTCTTTGATGCTTAGGTTATTTTTCTTAATGTGATATGATTCACAGAGTTTTTCCAAATCATTCAGCACTAAATCCTCAAATATGTTGATGAATTTCCCTTTTGAATGGATAGGATAGAATATAGACTTTGGTTTAAATAAGAATGGTGTAGTATCTCACTGGGAGATACGAAGGCGCGCTACTATAGGTAATATGAAATGTAAAATAAGTATTAATAAAAAACCCAAACAATAATGACAAGTCCCAAAAATAATTACTCCGTTCTTGCCAAGTGTATCTCACTCAAATGACGAGTCTAAAGAAGAGATGATTGCAGTCCTATATCGGTCTGGTGGTCCTTTTAAACCAAAGATTCCTGTGTAGGCAGCTCCTCTTGTACCCAGAGAGCAGGGATGGCACTGTTTAGGAAGAGAAATGGAGAGGGCGCCACATAGCGTGATATTGCTTTAAAAAGGATAATGCGACAAGCAGAAAGGTAATGCGCTTACCGGAGACCGTGGTACTGTGCTGTGACCAGTACTGATAAGCCTGCTAGCACTTGAGTCAGTGGCTAGTACACTGTCAGATCTGATTCCTCCCGGGGCTTTATCCTGGGGCCAAAGAATGGTGCTGCGAGCGTTTCTGTGTCCTGCAACTGAGGTGTGTTGCTCAATTGAATTTAAAACAGAAATAGAGTGAACAACTTCCCAAGTTTAAAAGATTTCAAATCAGCTTTATTATAACGCGTTTCTCAACCACCAAGGGTCGTTTCTTCAGATATCAAAGCGAATAAAAAGTATTACAAAACTTGACAATTTATACACATTGAATACATAAAAAGGAAGTTGTCACATAGGTTACAAACCAATGGAAAACATTTCAAGACTCACCTGAGAGGCCAAACAAAGGGCTTCACAGGTGTTACAATGGGTGTGTGAACAGCATTGAAAGGTCATAATTATTTAAACTTGAGTCAGCTGTAGACTTCAGCTAAAAGAAGGTCTTAGATCCATACATAGTGTATTAAAAAAAGACACAGAGACACAAAATTAAAAAATGCAAAATACATAAAAGCAAAAATCTGCAATTAAAAATATATAAATCTTGTTTGTATATAAACACATGATGCTCAAAGAAGTTGCACCTATAAAATATATTTAAATGTGATAAAAATCAAATGATCTAAAATGAGAGAACCATGGCAAGTTCAAATGTGGATTATAATGTGTCAGAGAATTTTATTGTATATTTAAAGGGATATTTGTTGTATATTTGAAGGGATGTTTGCAATACGTTGGATATAAAAATATATCCAAATATTAATTCCAAGTGATATGTAAATGTTGTGTGAAATGATGACTAATGTACGATCAGGGTATGTGTGCATAAAAAATAACGATAATGGTTATATAAATGAGCAGGTAAGATCTGAAAGTGTATTAGGTGTTTTTTATATTTAAAGGGACATTTGCAACAAGAGATGTGTTTGTGCTAGGTGTATTTCATTTCTAAATAATAAAACTAAAATGTGAAATATCTACTAGTGTGCAAATCTTACATGGAGTGTTGTCAGTTAGCATTTGTTGTAGTGGAATATAAAGACATAGTAGTGCTAAAGACTGTTTATTGGAAAAAATGAGATAGCTAGTGAACATCTTCGATGTTAGCAGTGTACTTAATAGGCATCTATTTTCAAAGTTTTTTGTACATAGTGCCTAAAAACTAATCTCCATTTTGTTTCTAATCTCACCACTAGAAGATGAGTTATAGAATTCCATGGAAAAAATTAGACGATATGTCTTTGACAAAAGTGTAACATGTATGAAAAAGGGGGGCAGACCTCGGTATTGTTGATGGAAAGGGTGCATGTGTAAAATGTAGGGACAAAGATGATGTTACGATCTGTCTGTTGGTGAGTTATGCTAGCAATATCAATAGAATTAGAAAACCTAAGGACATCTTTGTTGTTTGTTAATAGTGTACTAAATAGGCCTCTATTTTTGGAGCTATTTGTGTATAATGCTTGTTGACAATATGCTTGATAGACATCTATTTAGGAACTATTTTTGCCTAATGTCGAAAAACTGATCTCCATTTATATTTTTAATCTTGCCACTATGGAAAAAGTTATAAAGTTCAAGAAAGTATTAAACGGTATGTATTTGGCATGTGTGTAGCGTGTTGGAATAGTATACAGACCTCTATATTGTTGATGAAAAAAAAGTGTATATATTTGTGAAACATTGTGAATATATCTTGTGTGTTATTAATCGTAACAAAAAGGTTGTAGTGTGTTGGTGTGTATGAAGTCTATGTAAGTATGAATTTGTATATATAGTATAAAGTGGTATGAAAGTGATGTTAAGTCAAATTTCATGAGCTGTAATTGTTGCTACAATAGGCACTCAGACGCAGAAAACAATACATCCACATTGTCACAAATCTAAATGTATGGATTTGATGTTTAGATGTAATCAGTGTATGGATATGATACAGAAAAAGCAAAATAATGGAATAAAGGCTACATTATAGTTAGGGGGTATGTTGGGGTTTTGAAACCAGAGGATAAATTAGTTAGCTGTGGTGGTGATGTCTATCAATTAAAGGCTGCCAGATCTAAATTGGCATTGAGCCCCAATGGATATAGTGTTTTTAAACGATATATCCAAAAAGTTTCACGTTGTCTCAATTTGAGTAGTCTATTGTAATCATTATTTTTTGGAACAAAATCAATCGGAATGTAACTATAAATATAAGGATTTCCATTATGTTTTGTCAAGCAATGATGGGGTATGCTGTGTTTGATGTTCTTTTTTTTACTGTTCTTACAGTTTCGATGGTGTTCACCCCACCTTGTACGAAGTCTCCTTGATGTGCGGCCTACGTACTGGAGGCCACATATGCACTCCATGAGGTATACTGTGTAGGAGGACTCACAGTTGAAGAAAATAGAAATCCGAAAATTTTCCCCTGTGACTGTTGATTTAAAATTTTTTAAGCCGGATTTAATAATTTTGCATGTCCCACAGCCCGATTTGCCGCATTTATAAAGCCCACATAACCCAAACAGACCTTTATTTGGTATTTGAATGTGATTTTTATTTGTTCTCTGAACATGTTTGACTTTTTTGCTGGGGGCTAGTTTGCTTCTTAATGTAGGAGCTCTTCTATAAACTATTTTTGGTTTTTCTTTTACCAGATGTTTAAGTATGGGATCTCTTTGAATGATGTGCCAATGTTTGTGTAATATGTGTTCTAATTGTTGAAAATCAGAATTGAATTGTGTTATAAAAAGCGTCTCTCTTGTCATGGTGTCTTGTGATTGGTTGTTCGCTTTTTTATTATTGGTTAGAATATCATTTCTATTTAATGATGATGCCCTTTCTAGAGATCTATCTAATAGGTATCGGGGATATTCTTTTTCTAAAAACCTATTATATAGGATTTGGCTTTGTTCCAAAAAGGTACTGTGGTCAGTGCAATTTCGTCTGATTCTTCGAAATTGGCTGTAAGGGATATTATGGATCCACTTTTTATGATGGTTGCTCTTGTAATTGAGAAAACTGTTGCTGTCTACATCTTTGAAATAGGTTTTTGACTTGATTTGATTGTTATCAATGCTTAGATTTAAGTCCAAATATTCAATATGTGTTGTTTGAATGTTAGCTGTAAATTCGATACCCATATCATTTTGGTTGAGATATTCTATAAATTTGCTTGCTGTGGTATTGTCCCCTCCCCAAAGAAAAATCAAATCATCTATATAGCGGCCATAGAAGACCAGGTCTGACCCCAAGTTTGCCGAATAGATGTACTTTTCTTCAAATAATCCCATGAATAGGTTGGCAAAACTTGGGGCAAACCTGGTCCCCATGGCCGTACCTTTGGTCTGCAAATAAAAAGTGTCTTGATATAAAAAATAATTGTGTTGGAGTATAAAAAGAATGCTTTCTAAAATGAAATCACGTTGTAGGTCTGGTAAATAAATGTCCTTCTCAAGGAAATGTTCAATTGCTTGTAAACCTAATGTATGTGAAATATTGGAGTATAGCGAACTAACGTCGCATGTTATCCACAATAAATTTTTGCCTTCTATACTGATGTTGTTCAAAAGTTGCAGTAAATGAGAGCTGTCCTTGATGTATGAAGGTAGTGTTATTACATGTTTTTGGAGATGCTGATCTACAAAATATGACAGATTATATGTAAGATTGCCTATTCCAGCGATGATGGGACGTCCTGGTGGATTGTTTTTATTTTTATGTATTTTTGGTAGGTGGTAATAGTGAGCTATACTGGGATTTTGTATTTTTAAAAAATCTTTTTCATTCTTATTTAATATCTTTAGGGAAAAACCTTTGTCTATGAGTTTGGTGTATGTTTGTAGATAGGTGTTAGTTGGATCTTGATGTAAAATCCTGTAATAATTGTTATCATCCAATATCCTATTTGCTTCTGTAATATAATCCTCTAAATTTTGTATAATTATTCCTCCGCCTTTATCGGCATCGCGGATGATGATATTGGGATTATTTTGTAAACTGTGGACAGCTTTTTTGTGACTTAGATAAGCATAGTTTGTCTTTTGTTTTTTGGAATGTAGTGCTTTCTCGAAGTCTTCCAAAACCATGTTTTGGAAGAGTTCGATATAATCTTTTTTTACATTGGTCGGATTGAAATTTGATTTGATTTTGACATCAGTGTGTATGTATTCATTAAATAAATGGGTAGTGAGATCCTCAGTTTGTGAATATATGCATGTTAGATCTTTGTTCGATGGCATAGGATCAGTTAGTATGACTTGTATATTGGGATTGGCTATTTTACTCGATTTAAGTTTTTTGTTGGCAAAATATTTTTGTAGTGTCAATTTGCGTGTGAAGTGGTTAAGGTCTACAAAAATGTCAAACATTTTTGGTGTATTGGGTGGACAAAAAGATAAACCTTTCTTTAAAACTTTTTTTTCAGGAATGGATAATTCATAAGATGACAAATTGAAAATCCCTTGGTCTAATCTGGATAGTTCCTTTTCCTTGGTGGCAAGGGCTCTACCTCTAGAGCCTCGTTTTCTGTAATATGGGGTCTTTTTCCTGCTCTTATTAAAGGACTCTCGTTTCTTGTACTGGGACCTAACCCTAAAAAATGAGCGGAATTGTTGCTGGTGCTAGGAGTTTCAGAGTCTGTAGCTAGATTTCTAGGTTCTGAAGATAAAACACTGAACCTATTTGGATGTTCATAGTATTCCTGTTCTTTAGGGAAAGTGTTCAAGTGTTGAGTGGTGGGATTAATAATTCTTGGTCCCATATGATGGGATTTCTGAAAAATGGAGCTAGGTGAATTGTGGTCTGATGTCATATAACGATCAGCATATACATTGGAGGGTTCTAGTATCCGATTTCTGGGATTAAGATGTGTTCTCTCAGATTGGTGTGTATATTGGGGTTCTTGTTGATGGTGTCGTTGAGTTTGATAGGATTGATATGAAGGTGAAAAAGATGTATGTGAGCTATGAGGTCTGTTGTAATTATGGTTAAGGCGTGATTGGTGTTGATGTTGAGCATGTTGTTGTGCCTGTTGTTTGTATTGGTGTGTGTGATGAGATGTGTTATTATATCCTCTGTTGTTGGTCCAGGTGTATCTGTTATTGTAACTAGTTTGTGGTGTTCCATAATGTTGCAAAGGATTGTTGTGGTCAGAATGGTCAGAATGATTGTAATGATTGTCTGAATGATTTTGATAATGATTATTATTTGTTATAGTTTTTTGCCCTTTTCTTTTTCCATATTGGACAGTTTTCCATTCGTTCTGGGTATTATTGGGATTGATTCTATTATCCTGTGTGTCATTCTGACGATTAAAAGAATACACACAATTATTAACATAATCCTCATGGTCTCTCTGTAATTTTTTGTTTTTAATATTCACTAAATTTTCTTGATATCTATCAGTTCTTTCGTTAATATCTTTGTTGATTTTGATGTAATCTGGATTTTGTTGGTACACTTTGAGATCAGTTTGTATTTTCTCTATATTATTGCTGCTCTGACTATAAAGTTTTCTTCTATGATCTATTAGAATTTTGATCAGATTCATGGAGCATAAATTTAAAGCTTCATACCATCTTTTAAGAATTTCTGGGTCCTCTTTAAAAGAACAATGTTTTAATAATCTGAGGCCTCTGGGTATGTAATTGATCTCTAAATATTTTTCTAAGGTGGTTAAATCCCACCAATGTCTGTGCTCTTTATTGATTTCTTCTTCTAATAGGTAAAAGAGGTCTCTCATTGGTTTAATGTCATGTGTATCAGACAGTACTTCTGTGACTGAAATATCTTTGGATAAATTAAAACCCAAACGTTTGGAGCTTCTTTCCTCCTTTGTTTGCATATTTTAGAGTATCAGTGAGCTAGAGGGGGTGTGAAGAGATGTGTAGTTTTAAAAAACTTTTGAAAAAATTGTTTTATGTTAATGGACAACAATTGTCCCTAAGATATGTGATTTGTAGCGAAAAAAAGGGTTATATTGTGAATGTATAATATGTGGATACCCAGTGTTATTCCTCTTTAGAGAAAGCATGCAAATTTGCATTCAATGTTAAATAAATGACAATCTAAATTGTGTTGTGCTAAATATTTGAAAAATAAGTGAATTAAAAAACCATTTTTTGGTATTAGTGTAATCGTGAAAAAAGGGGGGTAGCGGGTTAAAGGACTACTGGTGTAAAACGTGATGCTAAAACAAAAATATAACAAAAATATAACAAAAGTGGCTGACGTAATAGCACTAGAGTGAAATGTAAATATTTGACAGAAAATGGTAATTCAAAAGTTAAAACAATCTTAAGCTATTGCAATGTTTGTACAACTGTAAACTTGTGAATAAATCAAATGTATTCAATAGTGAGATTAATATTAAGATAAAACATATATGGTACCAAAATCATAAATGAAAAAACTATTTAGCTGCAGCCTTGCTTAGCTCTTTTCAAAAGAAGAATAGTGTAGTATCTCACTGGGAGATACGAAGGCGCGCTACTATAGGTAATATGAAATGTAAAATAAGTATTAATAAAAAACCAAAACAATAATGACAAGTCCCAAAAATAGTTACTCCGTTCTTGCCAAGTAATCTCACTCAAATGACGAGTCTAAAGAAGAGATGATTGCAGTCCTATATCGGTCTGGTGGTCTTTTTAAACCAAAGATTCCTGTGTAGGCAGCTCCTCTTGTACCCAGAGAGCAGGGATGGCACTGTTTAGGAAGAGAAATGGAGAAGTTGTTCACTCTATTTCTGTTTTAAATTCAATTGAGCAACACACCTCAGTTGCAGGACACAGAAACGCTCGCAGCACCATTCTTTGGCCCCAGGATAAAGCCCCGGGAGGAATCAGATCTGACAGTGTACTAGCCACTGACTTAAGTGCTAGCAGGCTTATCAGTACTGGTCACAGCACAGTACCACGGTCTCCGGTAAGCGCATTACCTTTCTGCTTGTCGCATTATCCTTTTTAAAGCAATATCACGCTATGTGGCGCCCTCTCCATTTCTCTTCCTAAACAGTGCCATCCCTGCTCTCTGGGTACAAGAGGAGCTGCCTACACAGGAATCTTTGGTTTAAAAAGACCACCAGACCGATATAGGACTGCAATCATCTCTTCTTTAGACTCGTCATTTGAGTGAGATTACTTGGCAAGAACGGAGTAACTATTTTTGGGACTTGTCATTATTGTTTTGGTTTTTTATTAATACTTATTTTACATTTCATATTACCTATAGTAGCGCGCCTTCGTATCTCCCAGTGAGATACGACACTGATAGATGCTCTAGCAGCACTCTGGTCTTTCATCAACCTGGCTTATGTGTTTCCACCGTTTCCTCTGCTCCCTCGACTGATTGCCAAGATCAAGCAGGAGAGAGCATCGGTGATTCTGATAGCACCTGCGTGGCCACGCAGGACCTGGTATGCAGATCTAGTGGACATGTCATCCTTTCCACCATGGTCTCTGCCTCTGAAACAGGACCTTCTACTTCAGGGTCCTTTCAACCATCCAAATCTAATTTCTCTGAGGCTGACTGCCTGGAGATTGAACGCTTGATTTTATCAAAGCGTGGCTTCTCCGAGTCAGTTATTGATACCTTAAGACAGGCACGAAAGCCTGTCACCAGGAAAATTTACCATAAGGTATGGCGTAGATATCTTTATTGGTGTGAATCCAAGGGTTACTCATGGAGTAAGGTCAGGATTTCTAGGATATTATCTTTTCTCCAAGAAGGTTTGGAAAAAGGATCGTCAGCTAATTAAGCGTCTGGCAGATGTTCCAGACGTTCAGGCATTTTGTCAGGCTTTAGTTAGAATCAAGCCTGTGTTTAAACCTGTTGCTCCACCATGGAGCTTAAACTTGGTTCTTAAGGTTCTTCAAGGAGTTCCGTTTGAACCTCTTCATTCCATAGATCAAGCTTTTATCTTGGAAAGTTCTTTTTTTGGTAGCTATTTCCTCGGCTCGTAGAGTCTGAGCTATCTGCCTTACAATGTGATTCTCCTTATCTGATTTTTCATACGGATAAGGTAGTCCTGCGTACCAAACCTGGGTTCTTATATAAGGTGGTATCTAACAAGAATATCAATCAAGAGATTGTTGTTGTTCCATCCTTGTGTTACACAATCTGGACGTGGTCCGTGCTTTAAAGTTTTACTTACAAGCTACTAAAGATTTTCGTCAAATATCTGCTTTGTTTGTTGTCTACTCTGGACAGAGGATAGGTCAAAAGGCTTGGGCAACCTCTTTTTCTTTTTGACTAAGAAGCTTAATCCGCTTAGCCTATGAGACTGCTGGACAGCAGCCTCCTGAAAGGATTACAGCTCATTCCACTAGAGCTGTGGCTTCCACTTGGGCCTTTAAAAATGAGGCTTCTTTTGATCAGATTTGCAAGGCGAAGACTTGGTCTTCGCTTCATATTTTTTCAAAATTTTACAAATTTGATACTTTTGCTTCTTCAGAGGCTATATTTGGGAGAGAGGTTTTACGGGCAGTGGTTCCTTCCATTTAAGTTCCTGCCTTGTCCCTCCCTTCATCCGTGTACTTTAGCTTTGGTATTGGTATCCCACAAGTAATGGATGATCCGTGGACTGTATACACCTTACAAGAGAAAACACAATTTATGCTTACCTGATAAATTTATTTCTCTTGTGGTGTATCCAGTCCACGGCCGCCCTGTCATTTTAAGGCAGGTAATTTTTAAATTTAAACTACAGTAACCACTGCACCCTATGGTTCCTCCTTTCTCGGCTTGTTTTCGGTCGAATGACTGGCTATGACAGTTAGGGGAGGAGCTATATTACAGCTCTGCTGTGGGTGTCCTCTTGCAACTTCCTGTTGGGAATGAGAATATCCCACAAGTAATGGATGATCCGTGGACTGGATACACCACAAGAGAAATAAATTTATCAGGTAAGCATAAATTGTGTTTTTATTGTTAGGATAGTGAGGGGGGATAGCGGATAGAGGGTTAGACGTGTCGGGCTATGTTAGGGAGGCGTGTTAGACAGTGCGGGTGATTTAGACTTTAGTCAGGTTTTGTAGGCGCCGGCAGTTTCTAACGTGCCGTAAGACACTGGCGACGCCAGAAATTTGTACTTGCGCAGATTTCTGGACATTGCTGGTTTATCCGACTTACGGCACGTTAGCATCTGATGGCGCCATATATGGGATAGCTCGAGTTGCGAGCGCAAACTACGATCTATATCGGATCCCGCCCCTAATGTTTATACCAGATTTGTGTCTAAATTGTGGGGGTTTTTTCAAAACTTTAAAAGTACAGAATATCGGCCCATGATATCGTTTATGGGTCTGCAAGGCAGTTGATAATCGGTATCGGCCATGAAAAAATGATATTGGTCAATCTCTTTTCTAGATAACCCTTTTAGATTGTAAGTTCCCACAGGAATAGGGCCCTTAATAACTCCTGCACTTGTTTGATATATTTTGCCCTGTTTCTTAAAAATATTGCATCATCATTTTACTTTTATCTTTTGTACCCATGGACAGCGCTGCAGAATTTGTTGGCGCTTTATAAATAAATTATATATATATATATATATACACACACACACATATTTTTTTTTTTTTTACAGCATGTATATTAATTGTAATTAATTTATTTAATATTTCAATAACACGCATTGAAGATAGCATGTGTGCTAGCACGACTGTGCAAGTCATAAGTTGTGAACACCGATGCGTTACCTGTTTTACATTCCTATGTTCTTCACATAGAAAATAATGTACTTTTTGGGGGCGGAGCTAGCCAGCCTGAGAGATGGCGGCTGTCTAACTGAGCTCTTAGGCCCCAGCTAGGTGAAAACGCTTTAGGCATTAGCCATCCTGCACTTTAAGGCCATAAACCGCTAGATAAATGAGCGACTAACCTCAGACATAGGTTGTGCAAGACCTGTGTGCCCCGCTGCAGGAGATCTGCCTTTGGAGAGAGAGCGCGCTGAGCGCACATATGCACCTCATTTCAAACTCTGAGGGCGGCATGAAAGGAGAAGATAAGTGTCCGGGGACACCTACATTAAGGGACACTCAGAGACAAATCATCCGGAATGTACGCAGACTTACCAGGACTCCGGTCCCTTGATTACATGACCGGAACGTACTGAAGATAAATGCCGTGACGGGCCGCAGCCTTTACTAGAGTTGTGTTGCGCACTTAAATTACCATCCACCGGGAGCAAGCTACAGCAATAGATGACCGCAAACAAGGGGGTAAGAAAAACGGAACATGTAATATTCATCTTGCCATAAAAGAAAAGTTGTGCTTCTCCACCCTCATAGTGTTAAAGACATATTATAGCAAGCGGTGCACTAAAAACTCAGTCAGCTAGGTTAAAGGTGTTGTAAACCTCCCTCCAAGTGCACTTGACAAAATGTAAGCACTCATACCCTGCTATAATTAATATTACTCTGCTAAATGTGGAAAAGACTTATAGAGTAATACCCACCACTGAGATAAAGATAAAACGCCTCAAACAGTGTCCTCTAAGCTCAGACAACCAAATACAAGGTGTAACACTTCATATGGACATTTGCATAAGCCTTTACACATGAAAAATATAAACACACCTTAACTACTATTAGCTGCAGCGTGTTTACTATTTGTGGGCCAGATTAACAGATTATGGCCTAGATTTGGAGTTCGGCGGTAGCCGTCAAAACCAGCGTTAGAGGCTCCTAACGCTGGTTTTGGCCGCCCGCTGGTATTTGGAGTCAGTGATTAAAGGGTCTAACGCTCACTTTTCAGCCGCGACTTTTCCATACCGCAGATCCCCTAACGTCAATTGCGTATCCTCTCTTTTCAATGGGATCTTCCTAACGCCGGTATTTAGAGTCGTTTCTGAAGTGAGCGTTAGAGCTCTAACGACAAAACTCCAGCCGCCTGAAAAAAGCAGGAGTTAAGAGCTTTCTGGGCTAACGCCGGTTCATAAAGCTCTTAACTACTGTACCCTAAAGTACACTAACACCCATAAACTACCTATGTACCCCTAAACCGAGCTCCCCCCACATCGCCGCCACTCGATTAAAATTTTTTAACCCCTAATCTGCCGACCGCCACCTACGTTATACTTATGTACCCCTAATCTGCTGCCCCTAACACCGCCGACCCCTGTATTACATTTATTAATCCCTAACCTGCCCCCCACAACGTCGCCGCCAGCTACTTAAAATAATTAACCCCTAATCTTCCGACCGCAAAGCGCCGCCACCTGCGTTATCCCTATGTACCCCTAATCTGCTGCCCCTAACACCGCCGACCCCTATATTATATTTATTAACCCCTAATCAACCCCCTCAACGTCGCCGACACCTGCCTACACTTATTAACCCCTAATCTGCCGAGCGGACCTGAGCGCTACTATAATAAAGTTATTAACCCCTAATCCGCCTCACTAACCCTATCATAAATAGTATTAACCCCTAATCTGCCCTCCCTAACATCGCCGACACCTACCTTCAATTATTAACCCCTAATCTGCCGAGCGGACCTCACCGCTATTCTAATAAATGTATTAACCACTAAAGCTAAGTCTAACCCTAACACTAACACCCCCTAACTTAAATATAATTTACATCTAACGAAATAAATTAACTCTTATTAAATAACTTATTCCTATTTAAAGCTAAATACTTACCTGTAAAATAAATCCTAATATAGCTACAATATAAATTATAATTATATTATAGCTATTTTAGGATTAATATTTATTTTACAGGCAACTTTGTAATTATTTTAACCAGGTACAATAGCTATTAAATAGTTAAGAACTATTTAATAGTTACCTAGTTAAAATAATAACAAATTTACCTGTAAAATAAATCCGTACCTAAGATATAATTAAACCTAACACTACCCTATCATTAAATTAATTAAATAAACTACCTACAATTACCTACAATTAACCTAACACTACACTATCAATAAATTAATTAAACACAATTCCTACAAATAAATACAATTAAATAAACTAGCTAAAGTACAAAAAATAAAAAAGAACTAAGTTACAAAAAATAAAAAAATATTTACAAACATAAGAAAAATATTACAACAATTTTAAACTAATTACACCTACTCTAAGCCCCCTAATAAAATAACAAAGCCCCCCAAAATAAAAAATTCCCTACCCTATTCTAAATTAAAAAAGTTACAAGCTCTTTTACCTTACCAGCCCTGAACAGGGCCCTTTGCGGGGCATGCCCCAAGAATTTCAGCTCGTTTGCCTGTAAAAAAAACCATACCATACCCCCCCCCCAACATTACAACCCACCACCCACATACCCCTAATCTAACCCAAACCCCCCTTAAAGAAACCTAACACTAAGCCCCTGAAGATCTTCCTACCTTGTCTTCACCTCACCAGGTATCACCGATCCGTCCTGGCTCCAACATCTTCATCCAACCCAAGCAGGGGTTGGCGATCCATCATCCGGTGGCTGAAGAGGTCCAGAAGAGGCTCCAAAGTCTTCCTCCTATCCGGCAAGAAGAGGACATCCGGACCGGCAAACATCTTCTCCAAGCGGCATCTTCGATCTTCTTCCATCCGGTGCGGAGCGGGTCCATCTTGGGGCAGCTGAAATTCTTGGGGCATGCCCCGCAAAGGGCCCTGTTCAGGGCTGGTAAGGTAAAAGAGCTTGTAACTTTTTTAATTTAGAATAGGGTAGGGAATTTTTTATTTTGGGGGGCTTTGTTATTTTATTAGGGGGCTTAGAGTAGGTGTAATTAGTTTAAAATTGTTGTAATATTTTTCTTATGTTTGTAAATATTTTTTTTATTTTTTGTAACTTAGTTCTTTTTTATTTTTTGTACTTTAGCTAGTTTATTTAATTGTATTTATTTGTAGGAATTGTGTTTAATTAATTTATTGATAGTGTAGTGTTAGGTTAATTGTAGGTAATTGTAGGTAGTTTATTTAATTAATTTAATGATAGGGTAGTGTTAGGTTTAATTATATCTTAGGTTAGGATTTATTTTACAGGTAAATTTGTTATTATTTTAACTAGGTAATTATTAAATAGTTCTTAACTATTTAATAGCTATTGTACCTGGTTAAAATAATTACAAAGTTGCCTGTAAAATAAATATTAATCCTAAAATAGCTATAATATAATTATAATTTATATTGTAGCTATATTAGGATTTATTTTACAGGTAAGTATTTAGCTTTAAATAGGAATAAGTTATTTAATAAGAGTTAATTTATTTCGTTAGATGTAAATTATATTTAAGTTAGGGGGGTGTTAGTGTTAGGGTTAGACTTAGCTTTAGGGGTTAATACATTTATTAGAATAGCGGTGAGGTCCGCTCGGCAGATTAGGGGTTAATAATTGAAGGTAGGTGTCGGCGATGTTAGGGAGGGCAGATTAGGGGTTAATACTATTTATGATAGGGTTAGTGAGGCAGATTAGGGGTTAATAACTTTATTATAGTAGCGCTCAGGTCCGCTCGGCAGATTAGGGGTTAATAAGTGTAGGCAGGTGTCGGCGACGTTGAGGGGGGCAGATTAGGGGTTAATAAATATAATATAGGGGTCGGCGATGTTAGGGCAGCAGATTAGGGGTACATAGGGATAACGTAGGTTGCGGCGGTTTACGGAGCGGCAGATTAGGGGTTAAAAAAAATGCAGGGGTCAGCGATAGCGGGGGCGGCAGAATAGGGGTTAATAAGTGTAAGGTTAGGGGTGTTTAGACTCGGGGTACATGTTAGAGTGTTAGGTGCAGACGTAGGAAGTGTTTCCCCATAGGAAACAATGGGGCTGCGTTAGGAGCTGAACGCTGCTTTTTTGCAGGTGTTAGGTTTTTTTTCAGCTCAAACAGCCCCATTGTTTCCTATGGGGATATCGTGCACGAGCACGTTTTTGAGGCTGGCCGCGTCCGTAAGCAACTCTGGTATCGAGAGTTGCATTTGCGGTAAAAATGCTCTACGCTCCTTTTTTGGAGCCTAACGCAGCATTTGTTTGAACTCTCGATACCAGAGTTAAATTTATGGTGCGGCCAGAAAAAAACCAGCGGAGCGTTAACAGCCCTTCTACAGCCAAACTCCAAATCTAGGCCTATATTTCTTATAAAGCACTTGCAACGACAGCAAAGACTTAAAGACCTTTATCCTCAGCATTAGGATCTCTATCTATCTTTTAAGGATTTAGTGAAGGCAGAGGGGCAGAATCCATCCAAAGATGTCTCCAAAAAAAATTAATAAACCAAGCAAGAATGCCAAACCCCTGAAAACATCCACTCATACAGTAAACAACTTTTTCAAGACGCTTGAGACAAAAAACACAGCGCCCACAGAAGAAGCAATGCCAGACCAAAGGTCTGAACACAGTTCTTCAGAATCTGAAAGGGACCACGCTTCTGAAAGCATTACCATCCCCACAGCTCTCTTTAAAACAATCCCTTCAAAAAAGGACTTTTCCTCCCTTATTCACAGGTCAAGCAATGCATCAAGGAGGAAATTTCAGACCTCAAAAAGGACATCTCTGACATTGGTCACAGAGTAGAATCACTCGAAAATACCCAAGATCTACATTCAGGCGCTATCACAGACCTGCAAGGCACCGTTCAGAAACAAGATATAACCATCAATGAGCTGGAGGATAAGATAGATGATATCGAAAATCGTAGCAGACGTCATAATATTAGATTACGGGGAATCCCCGAAACCATTTTGCCACCAGATATTGAACAATATCTCCAAGACTTCTTCAGCACGCTAAAAAAAGAAGAAACACCCTCAAAAATCTGCATAGACAGAGCTCACAGAGCCCTACGACCTAAACCACTAGCAGGACAAGCACCAAGGGACATTATAGCCCGCATCACTAATTTCCAAGATAAAGAGGAGCTAATGAAATTAGCTAGAGAACAACAGCCCATAAAATATGACAACATAGACATACAAATGTTCGCCGATTTGTCACAGAGAACTCTTTCAAAAAGAAGAGAACTTAAGCCACTCACGTCGTTGTTGAGAAAACTAAACATCCCATACAGGTGGGGGTTCCCCTTACACCTGTTAATCCTTTGGAAAGGAAGACGCATCACTTGTACATCTACCAAAGATATATCAGACATATGTAGGGAATTAGACATCCCTATCCCTCAGATAGAGGAAAATGCTGAACCTCAAGAGAAACACACGAGTCCAAGCAAACCGAACCCACTACCACAAAGGAGAGAGTGGAGACAGGCGTCTCAGAAGAAACCCCAAAAATCTGTACAACCCTCATCTCCATCAATGGAGGAGAGAGGATGACAAGTCTTTGCTACATACAAGGACAAATCCTGAACTTTCAAATAGTCCCCAATGGAGACTCCTAACTGCAAGTATTACCTATACTTCAAAGCTCACGAGGCATACAGAGCCTCAGGGATATTAAAATAGTGTCTTAAAGGTTAAGTTGTTAACAGTTAATTGATGTTGACTTTATTTTTATTATTTTTCACCTAGCCGGGAGTTTATCTCCCTAGAATAGAATTATGTTGTTTAAACATGTGTTAAAAATATTGTGTTTTATTGTTCTTCTTCTTTACCTATTCTTCTCTCTTCTTTTCTTTCCTATTCTGTCCTGTCCTCCATTGAAGCATATGCCGCCATATATACGTTCACCAGCATATAATCTATGTTTACATATACTAATCTCACTGACATTTATACAGCAGGATGATTAACCCCACACCACAAAATTTAAATATCTTCACACAAAACGCTAAAGGACTCAACTGCCCAAACAAGAGAAGACTGGCTATACTAGACCTCCAAAAAAAAGGAGGACACATACTAATGCTCCAAGAGACCCATTTCAAGGGGAAAAATATCCCCAAATACTTCTCCTCACACTACCCCCTACATTTCCACAGCACTAACCCACACAAAAAAATTAATGGAGTAAGCATTTTAATCCACAAATCTCTCCCCTTTGTTAAAATCCACACTATAGGAGATAAAGAAGGCAGGTACATATGTTTAAAAGGCCTCCTATACGGTAAACCAGTAACTCTAATAAACGTCTACACCCCAAACTCGCACCAAGACAAATTTATATCCTCAGTTGTAGACCTACTCCTTAAAGAAGCAAAAGGCTCCTTAATCATGGCAGGAGACTTAAATCTCCCCCTAGACCCCACAGTCGACTGCTCAAACCCCTCTTCTAGAGCTAAAACTCCAAACCTCCCTATTATCTGGCAAAAATTTAAACTCCTCGGCTTACATGATGCCTGGAAATACTTCAACCCGCAAAAAATAGATTTCACCTTCTTTTCCCATCCAAAATGTAACTATTCTAGACTGGACTATATCATGGTCGACCACCTAATCCTATCACACACCACACATTCCTCTATACATCACACAACTTGGTCAGACCATTCCCTAGTAACATGCACCATAAAATGGCCAACGGCCCCCATAAGAGATTTTCAATGGAGACTGGATGATACATTGCTGCTAGACCCAAAGCAAATAGAGTTATTTTCAGAACAGATAAGCTCATACTTCTCTATAAACGAGACGCCAGATGTGAATGTGGTTACCCTATGGGAATCCCACAAGAGTACTATAAGAGGTGAGTTTATCAAAACTGCCGCTAAATAAAAAAGAAGAGCCACGAGGAAATAAATCTTTTGGCTAAAGACATAATAGACTTAGATTATAAGCACAAATCTAACCCCTCTGAAAAACCTACCCTAGAACAACTACAATCCAAAAGAGAACAAATGAACCTTTTATTACAGATAAAATCACAAAAACAACTTCTTCACCTTCAGCAAAATTTTTATAGGGAAGGTAACAAGTCAGGAAAACTCTTAGCTAGAGCATTAAAAAAGCAGCAACAAAAAACCTATATCCACGCTATAAAGAACCCAGATGGTACACATCTAGAAGATACAAAATCAATAGCTAAAGAGTTCAAGAAATTCTACCACAAACTCTATAATCTTTTCCCATCTAGAGACCCTCACAATCACGCATTACACTGTAATCAATACTTAGAAAATCTACCCATCCCCAAACTAAACCTAGATCAATGCAACCAATTAGACCGTCCAATCCAGCTATCAGAGGTAACAGAAGCAATAAAGCAATTAAAACAAAATAAGGCTCCAGGCCCCGATGGCTTCACAGGTTTATATTATAAAACCTTCGCTCCTCTCCTAGCCCCACATTTAACATCTCTATTCAACTCGATCCCAGAAAAATTCCCTTTTCCTGACGAAATGTTGCAACCCAACATTTCAGTTATAGCAAAACCTGGCAAACCCCCGAATTCACCGGCACACTTTCGTCCAATCTCCCTACTGAACATTGACCTCAAAATGTATGCGAAAATTTTAGCAACCCGCCTTAATCAAATTCTCCCCTCCATAGTTCATCAAGACCAAGTAGGGTTCATTCCACATAGAGAAGCAAAAGATAACACGGTCAAAGTATTAAATTTATTGGAATATGTTACACAAACCAAAACCCCGACTGTTTTCGTTTCCACTGACGCTGAAAAAGCTTTCGACCGACTGGAGTGGACTTATTTACGCACGACCCTACAACACTTCCACTTCCCAGAACCCTTCATTCATAAAATCCTTGCCTTATACTCAAACCCTACGGCACAGGTTAAAATTAATGGAACCCTTTCGGATCCTTTTGAAATCCGAAATGGTTCCAGACAAGGTTGTCCCCTCTCACCGCTTCTTTTTGTTTTATCCCTAGAGCCCTTGGCTATCAAAATACGGTTAAACAACCAAATTCAAGGAATATCTATTGCTAACCAGACACATAAACTAGCCATATTCGCAGACGACATCCTCCTAACACTTACAAACCCTAAAGTATCTTTACAACAAGCTATCACTGAATTAACACAATTTGGAACAATTTCAAATTTCTTAGTAAACATGACTAAATCAGAATACCTTCCTATAAACCTAACAACCCTCACCCTTAATAACCTGAAATCCACCTGTCCCCTAAAACAACAAACAAAATACCTCAAGTACCTCGGCATTCACATTACACCAGATAAACAAGACCTACGCAAATATAATTATGGCAATCTAATCACAGAACTTCTAACCTTAACATCACATTGGCTTCCAAAAAATATATCGTGGATAGGCAGAATGCAAGCAACAAAAATGGTCCTGCTCCCAAAAGTACTATACATTCTCCAAACAGTCCCCATCCCAGGCATACAAAAAGACCTAGATACTATGCAAAAGATCATAAACGGATACATCTGGAATCACAGGCCCCCACGAATTAACAGAGACACACTTTTTAAACATCCATCAGAAGGAGGCCTTGGGGTCCCACATCTCCTATCCTACAAACGTGCCATATCGTTACAGAGAATACTAGACTGGTACAAATTTAACACATCCAATTATAAAAGCTGGGTACAAATTGAAACTGATCTAGCCTCTAATCAAGATCTTAACACAGCATGTTGGAATCCTGTTTACCTTAACAAACATTCCATCTCATCGTCCTCAATTTCCAATGAGACCTGGTCAGACTGGGAAAATCTCTGTAACACATCAAATAAAATCTCCTCCAGATTCTCACCTCTCACCACACTCTTAAACAACCCTGAATTCAACCCTGGGAAAATCTCAGATTGCAAACTTCCCACAGACCCACAAAAACTCCTTCCATGTACCTTATCACTGACGAGACTAAGATCATCAAAGATAGAACCCAACTCGACCTAATAGAACACCCCTTCTTATCATCTTGGCTTCGCGTACACCAAACGAGACACTTCATAATGACACATAAATTTAAAAAAGACCTCACTCGATCTCCCACGATATTTGAACAAATGTGTATAACTACAGAGGAGATAAAAGGAGTCATTTCCAAATTGTATAAACTTATCTTAACACACACCTTCCCCGAACTCCCCTCCTACACCAAAAGATGGGATAATGAGCTACACCTAAGTACCCCTGCTAAAATTTGGTCGCGCAGGTTCTCATCCCTGTTACACTCCGCTCACTCAGCCCATGCAAAAGAAACCAACATCAAACTTTTGATGAGGTGGTATCTAACACCAGCCAGAATTAAATACATATACAAACAAACCTCAGGTTCATGCTGGAGAGGCTGTCACAAAGAAGGCCACTTATCCCACATCTGGTGGGAATGTGAACATATTAATCCATATTGGTCCACTATCTTTTCGAGTATTAATAAAATACTCCACACTCAAATAACACCTGGCCCAGAAATAATAATGTTAAGGCAACCACCGACAATTACCTGCAAAATACGGCAACATTTATTTCACATCATGTTAAACGCTGCTAATCAGCTAATACCAAGAAAATGGAAATCAGCTGTAGTACCCACAGTGTCAGAATGGATAGAATTAGTTAATAGAAATCTACTTTTAGAGAGACTATATTACCTCAAACTAGGTCAAATTTCACTACACCAGGACATGATGTTTTTGTGGGAATCCTTCAAATTCAATGAACTAGACACATAAACCTATCTCAGAGTTAAATATTCACAAACCAAACAATTTGGTCTATGCTTTTTCCTCTTTTTCTCTTTCTCTCTCCTTTTCCTTTCCCTCTTTTCTATTTCTCTCTCCAATTCCAAGGTTCTTTCTTCTCATGTAACATTGAACAAATAAATTTGGATTCATTAAATCCATACTAGACTTGCACTAGAATCAAGAGAAAATATTCCTCTGAAGTTCCCCTTTAACTGAACATGGAAAGGCCCACATACCATTCTCCTCAATTCAGTTGTCTTGAGCCTACCATAACATTAGCAAAACTGTGAAAAGACTTTGAACCACGGGACAAAGAAGAAAAGACTCTAATTAATAATTCTGTGCAACATTTACTGTAACAAAATCCTATTTACCTGTAAGAATACTGAACTACTTTTTGGTTTTATTGTTAAAGTTTTACTACAAACTCTAATAAAAATAATATAAATTAAAAAAAAAAGAAAATAATGTACTTTTTATCATTAAATATGTATTTATATATATATATATATATATATATATATATATATATATATCTGATACTGATAATGTAAAGTGCATATATCACTATATATCGATAGAAATATATATATACTGTATATATATATAAATATATATATATATTATATATATATATATATATATATATATATATATATATATATTTAGCATAGTAAGACAGATCAGAAGACGAGAAGCACCAGAGGTATGACAGATATGAGGTATACAAAAAATCAATAGGGCTGCTCTCTGACCAATGACTAACATTTGTAAACAGCACAGATAATGATAACCAGTTTTATATAGCACAGCAGCTATAAGAGTATATCCGACAGTTCGGTCCACTTTTGGACCCTATATTTTTATGCAACACAAGAGCTATTAAATGCAGTAAATCTCTGTAGTACATGCTTATAAAACTTTTAGGTTATCCAGTAACTGATAAAGGCAACTATAGTACAGACACAAACATTATGGAAATATGGCAGCATATCAGGTGATGGGATAAAGTAATTAAAAGCCTCCTTAGGTCCCTACTCTATGGAATTTTATGTGTTTGTTGAGATATTAGCTTACTACTACTGCTATTGTCTCAAATCAAGCACTTTTTTTTTTTTTAAAGAAAAAAATATTAGGTATCTATTACTGTTTGCTGCTCACAGTATCGCGGGGCAAAAACTATACAGGGGGCTGTTAGCTTAGCATAGTGAAACACATACTTAGGCCCAAGCAGTAAGCTTAAGCACCAAAGAGGTGACAGATTTTAAGTATATAGAATAGTGATAGGCCGCTCTT